>NC_072735.1:116939879-117239879 GCF_026930045.1 Uloborus diversus
TTGGAGTGTGCAATACCACTAAGTCCGTGAATGGGGGGTAGGGGTTTGTAGGGGGATTGGAGGGAACGGGCAAGCTTGTAGAGGGTAGAGTTTTGGGGGGAAAGGGATTTTATGTGCTCTTCCCATCTATAGTTGTTATGTTGGTAAATAAGATTTTTAATATGGGATTGCAGGGTATTGATTTGGGTCTTAAGTGGGGGAAAAAGGGTTTGCTGGTAATTTTTCCTGAGACGGTTTTTATGCTTGATGAGATGACGGATGAAAGGGGGCAGGAGGAGGGGGTTATTATTAATTTCAATGGTGGTTGTGGAGGAGTGGAGGGCACTATTGATGAGGGAGGTGAAGGATTCTGTGGTAGCGTCAAGTTCGTCAGTAGAGTTGATGGGGGGATTTCCAGGGACGGTAGCAGCTAGGATGGATTGGAACTTATACCAATTGATGGTTTTTAGAGAGGTGGATTTTTTGGGGAGTTGATTGCGTGGGGAAACAATGAGGAGGACGGGATTGTGGTCTGAGTTTAGTTCGGGTATGGATGAAATGAGGGTGGGCCAATTTTCAGTGTTGCATATAGCAAAGTCTAGGGTGGAGGGGCTACCAAGGCCATAGTGGGTAGGGGAGTCAGGGGCAACTAGTTTGTAGTTGGGGTTATTACAGAGGTTGTGGATTTGGTCGCCTCTTGGGTTGCGTGTGCCAATGTTCCAAGAGGGGTGGCGGGCGTTAAAATCGCCAAACAGAATGGAGAATCGGGAGGAGTTTATGAGGTCTTCAAGTTCAAGGGGGTTGAGGGGGGCTCTGGGGGGGATGTAAATGGAGGAGATGGTGAGGTGGTCGAGGGGGGAGAAGTCAATGATGATGGAGGTACTTTCAAAAGTGGTGGAGGTAAAGGGGGAGGGGCGGTGAACGATATTTTTATGGATGAGGGTTGCCGTGCCGCCGCCGTGGCCAGTACGGCGGTCGGTACGGTGGACTATGTAGTTGGGAAGGTAAAGCTTATCGGGGGTTTTGAGTTTAGTTTCTTGGAGAAGGATAATGTCGGGGGAGTGCCGGTCAGCAAAAGAGCTAAGTTCGGCAAGATTGGCCTTGTTAAGGCCATTGGCATTCCATGATGCAATCCTGAGGGAGGAAAAGGGGGGGGCCATTATTGCGGGGCACAGAGGGTAAGATTGATGTTGTGAATGAGATTTTGGATTTGGGTAATTAAATTACCGAGCATGGCGGGGAGTTGGGTTAGGGTGACAGCACCCAAATGGGGGGGGGGAACTTGCGCGATATGCGCATAGGTGGGAGGGGTGGGGAGTAGGGGGAGAGGGGGGAAGTCATGGGGAACAAAGGGGTTTTGGCGGGAGGAGTTTTGGGCGGGTCTGCGGGGGCAGTCTTTAAAGTTTGCTAGGTGGGGGCCAGAGCAGTTTGCACACTTGGGGGTATTATCACTTAGTCCTTTGACGGGGCAATCCCGCGTCCAGTGGGGGCCGGCACAGATTAGGCAGCGGGGATCAAGGGTGCAAAGTTGGGAGCTATGAAAAAATCGTTGGCATCTATAGCACTGTGAGGGGCCAGGTTTGCGTTTAAGGGGTTCTACTTTGATAGATAGGTTCCATATGTGGGAGAGGTTGTATATTTCTTTATTTTTGTCATTTTTCTTTAGGTGGACAAGGATAAGGGGGAGGGGGGTGCGGTCTTTGCCGCGTTTGAGGCGGTCAATATGGGTAATTTCCGTGAAACCTGCAACTTCTAGGCCTTCTCTGAAGGTTTCGAAGTTGTAGTCGAGGAGGAGACCTCTAAAGACCACACGAAGAACTTTCTCTTCGTTAAGTTGTCGGGTATAGAAGGGGAGGTTGTTTTCAGTAGCATATTTTCTTATGGTTCTGAAGGTGTCACTATCCTTAGCGTTAATGGTCAATAATTCATCAGTGGCATTGTATTTGCCTAAAACTTGAGTATTAGTAAGCTTATCAAGGGTACTCAGTAAATCTTGGGGGGAGGTAACATTTCCAATGGTGAGGGGTGGGGGGCGGCTTGATGCCGGGGGGAGAGGGGGGTCATTAGGGGGGGATAGGGGGGGGTTGTTGCTGGAAGAAGGGGTGGAATCTTTAGGAGCATTGTTGGGGGAGGGGGGAGATGCTTGCTGTGAGACATGAGGGTGTGGGTCATCAATTTCAGAGTCATCAGTGGGGTCATTATTGAGTGGGTCAAATCTGTTTGGGGAGAGGGGGATGTGCGAACTACGCAAAATTCTTTTCTTGGTGATGGCTTTGGTTTTGGTTTGGGGGGGGCTTGGTGTTTTTTTGGAGGTAGCTATCAGCATAAGCTTTAAGGTTGGGGGTGGGGTTAGGAGGGGGGGGCATGTCAAGTTTGGCCAAAATAGCCTCATACTTGGCATTTAGTTCGGTCACTTGAGTTTTAGTTTCATTTAGTTGGCTGCGGAGAACTGCGTTGTCCGCTCTAGTTTCCGCAAGTATGTCCTGAGTTATTTTGTTTAGCCTTTCATTGGCCAAGATCCTACCTTTGTCGAGTATTCTCAAGATTTCAATTTCTTTATGGTAGATGGGGTTATGTGAAGAATTAAGGCTATTGTGAGTAGTGTTTAATTTGGTGAGAAGAGCTTTCAGTTCTGTGGGGCAAGTAATTTCATTGATTTGGGTGGTAAGGGAGGAGGGGTCAAGCTGCATATCGGATAAAAGATCAGACCAAGTTTTCCGAAAACGCTTACCTAGTTTGTCTTTCTTGAAGTCATCATCAGGTTTTTGGTCGGCGGGGAGGTCCATTTGGCTGTCCCTACTGGTGAGGTCTTCCGTTGTCTGGTAGTCCCGGACGGGGTTGACGGCAGGCTCGGATGGCTCAGGGGCGGGATTTTTTCCCGCTTCCGTAGGAGTTTTCTTTGGCATATTGCCAGGAGATCGAAAAACGCCCCAGTACTGGCGGCGTGTGCGTCACGTACACTTACGCTCAAAGCCCGCCTCAGTCTAGCCCGTTCGTCGGCCCGGTTAAGCTTTCGCCTAACCGCCGAGAATCGAGCTCGACCCTCACGGGGAAGAACGAGAGAGAGGGGCCGGCAAACCGGTCCCTGGGAGGAAAGGAAGGACGCGTCCGCTGTGGACGGCGTCAGAAGGGAGAATGTCCTGTCCTTCTGCTTGATCTGCTGATCTGATCTGATCTGATATGCAGCAGGGGAGGGAGCCTCGCTCCCTTTTTCCTGTGTCATTGGAGAGTCGGGGGCATGAGGTGGGGAGGGTGGAGGGATCGTTGGTGCTCCGGGGGTGGTCCGGAGAGGAGAAAAGAGCGCTTTTGCTCGGGGGGTGGCGGAAGGGGATGTTGCCGCGGTGAGGCGGGAGAGAGAAGCAGGGACTTCAGTCGGGACACCAGCTCGTCTGTAAATTTCACCAAGGAGGGTTTTTGTTATCATTTATTCATTTTTTTTTGGGGAAGTAATTCCCTTTTTTTTTTTTTTTTCCAAGTTTTGTTAATTTTTCAATTTTTATTAGATTTTTAAGATTTTTCAGTTTTTATTTGAATTTTCAGTTTTTTCAGTTTTTATTTGAATTTTCATATTTTTCAGTTTTTATTTGAATTTTCTGTTTTTTTCTATTTTTAGTTATTTTCATAATAAAATAGACAATAAAAACAGGCATAGAGAGCCAAATGACAAAAGGGCGAGGTTCGTGCAATGGTGATGGAGAATCCAACAGGCTGTAGGAAGGGGGGGAATTAAGGGGTAGGGTAGATATGTTGGGGGTCGGGGAGGGGGTGGCGTTCAGTGGAGAGGGTATCGTAGTTGATAAGAGAGGTACGAAAGGGGAATTTGTATTTAGTATTGGTGATGTGGAAGTTTGTTTGGGAATGAACAGCAGGATTAGAGTGGGAGTGGAGGGAACTATAAAATTTGCGGGCAGTGCGGATAACGTAATGGGAGATGGAGGTGGTTTGGAGGTCGTTATGAATATCGATGTTCCTTTCGTACCATCTGGCGCCAACCATGTTGCGGAGGGTGCGGGATTGGAGGACTTGAAGTTTTTGCAGGGAGTATTTGGCCGTGTGACCCCAAATGCTGGAAGCATAAAGGAGGGTGGGGCGGATAATTTGGTTGTACAAGAGCAGTTTGTTTTTGAGGGATAATTTGCTATGTTTGTTAAGGAGGGGGGACAGGGCGATGAGCTTGTGGTTTGCCTTATTGCAAACTTCGCGGACATGGGGTCCAAAGCGAAGGCCGTAGTCAAGGAGTACACCTAAATATTTTACATTATTTGTGTAATTAATTGGGCGGTTATGGATAGAGATTTTGGGGGGGCGCTTTTTTCTGATGCTTTTTCGGAAATAAACAATTTGGGTTTTAGAGGGGTTAATGTCAATTCGCCAGTCATTATACCATTTTTGGATAGTTTTGATGTATTTTTGGGCGTAGAAGGCGCAATAGGCTCTGCTGGGGTGGGAGGCGACGATGGCAGTGTCGTCCGCAAACATGGAGGTGAGGCAGTGGGGGTGGGTCGGGAAGTCGGCAGTATAAATGTTAAAGAGGTAGGGGCTGAGGACGGAACCTTGGGGCAAGCCGGCCCGGGCGTGGTAATTATCAGAGGTGGCATCTTTCACTCTGACCTGGAAGGTGCGGTTTGCAAGGAAGGAGCGGATTAAGTGAATGATGTAAGGGGGGAAGTTGTAGGTAAGGAGTTTGTAAATGAGGCCCTTGTGCCAGACTTTGTCGAAGGCTTTCTGAATGTCTAAAAAGATGCCAATGATTTGGTGTTTCTTATTGAAACCGTCGATGATGTGGTTGCACACTCGTAGCAACTGGAGTTCGCACGAGAGCTTAGGCTGGAAACCGAATTGGAAGTTGGGGATAATGTTATGGGAGGTAGAGTGCGCAATGATGCGATTGAGGATCACTCTTTCCAGTATTTTAGAGCAGGCAGGCAGTAAGCTGATGGGCCTGTAACTTTGGGTGAAGAGGGGGTCTTTACCAGGCTTATGGATTGGGATGATGATTGCATTTTTCCAAGAGGAGGGGAAATGGTGGAAGATGAGGGATTTATTTATAATTTTAGTTAGGTGGGTGAGGACGTTGATAGGGAAACGTTTAATAGCTTTGTTGGGGATGTTGTCCTCTCCCGGGGATTTTTTGGAGCTAAGTTTTTTAATGATTTGGTGGATTTCACCTGGAGAGGTGAGGGGGACGTTAGGGTCGGAAGGGTGGGAGTGGAAAAAGTTATTATTAGTCCTTCTGACGTTGTCGATAAGGTCATCATTGTAACTGTGGGCGCTATGCTGGAAGTTTAATTCGAAGTGGTCCGCTAAGCTCTCGGCTTTCTCCGAGTTGGAGTGTGCAATACCACTAAGTCCGTGAATGGGGGGTAGGGGTTTGTAGGGGGATTGGAGGGAACGGGCAAGCTTGTAGAGGGTAGAGTTTTGGGGGGAAAGGGATTTTATGTGCTCTTCCCATCTATAGTTGTTATGTTGGTAAATAAGATTTTTAATATGGGATTGCAGGGTATTGATTTGGGTCTTAAGTGGGGGAAAAAGGGTTTGCTGGTAATTTTTCCTGAGACGGTTTTTATGCTTGATGAGATGACGGATGAAAGGGGGCAGGAGGAGGGGGTTATTATTAATTTCAATGGTGGTTGTGGAGGAGTGGAGGGCACTATTGATGAGGGAGGTGAAGGATTCTGTGGTAGCGTCAAGTTCGTCAGTAGAGTTGATGGGGGGATTTCCAGGGACGGTAGCAGCTAGGATGGATTGGAACTTATACCAATTGATGGTTTTTAGAGAGGTGGATTTTTTGGGGAGTTGATTGCGTGGGGAAACAATGAGGAGGACGGGATTGTGGTCTGAGTTTAGTTCGGGTATGGATGAAATGAGGGTGGGCCAATTTTCAGTGTTGCATATAGCAAAGTCTAGGGTGGAGGGGCTACCAAGGCCATAGTGGGTAGGGGAGTCAGGGGCAACTAGTTTGTAGTTGGGGTTATTACAGAGGTTGTGGATTTGGTCGCCTCTTGGGTTGCGTGTGCCAATGTTCCAAGAGGGGTGGCGGGCGTTAAAATCGCCAAACAGAATGGAGAATCGGGAGGAGTTTATGAGGTCTTCAAGTTCAAGGGGGTTGAGGGGGGCTCTGGGGGGGATGTAAATGGAGGAGATGGTGAGGTGGTCGAGGGGGGAGAAGTCAATGATGATGGAGGTACTTTCAAAAGTGGTGGAGGTAAAGGGGGAGGGGCGGTGAACGATATTTTTATGGATGAGGGTTGCCGTGCCGCCGCCGTGGCCAGTACGGCGGTCGGTACGGTGGACTATGTAGTTGGGAAGGTAAAGCTTATCGGGGGTTTTGAGTTTAGTTTCTTGGAGAAGGATAATGTCGGGGGAGTGCCGGTCAGCAAAAGAGCTAAGTTCGGCAAGATTGGCCTTGTTAAGGCCATTGGCATTCCATGATGCAATCCTGAGGGAGGAAAAGGGGGGGGCCATTATTGCGGGGCACAGAGGGTAAGATTGATGTTGTGAATGAGATTTTGGATTTGGGTAATTAAATTACCGAGCATGGCGGGGAGTTGGGTTAGGGTGACAGCACCCAAATGGGGGGGGAACTTGCGCGATATGCGCATAGGTGGGAGGGGTGGGGAGTAGGGGGAGAGGGGGGAAGTCATGGGGAACAAAGGGGTTTTGGCGGGAGGAGTTTTGGGCGGGTCTGCGGGGGCAGTCTTTAAAGTTTGCTAGGTGGGGGCCAGAGCAGTTTGCACACTTGGGGGTATTATCACTTAGTCCTTTGACGGGGCAATCCCGCGTCCAGTGGGGGCCGGCACAGATTAGGCAGCGGGGATCAAGGGTGCAAAGTTGGGAGCTATGAAAAAATCGTTGGCATCTATAGCACTGTGAGGGGCCAGGTTTGCGTTTAAGGGGTTCTACTTTGATAGATAGGTTCCATATGTGGGAGAGGTTGTATATTTCTTTATTTTTGTCATTTTTCTTTAGGTGGACAAGGATAAGGGGGAGGGGGGTGCGGTCTTTGCCGCGTTTGAGGCGGTCAATATGGGTAATTTCCGTGAAACCTGCAACTTCTAGGCCTTCTCTGAAGGTTTCGAAGTTGTAGTCGAGGAGGAGACCTCTAAAGACCACACGAAGAACTTTCTCTTCGTTAAGTTGTCGGGTATAGAAGGGGAGGTTGTTTTCAGTAGCATATTTTCTTATGGTTCTGAAGGTGTCACTATCCTTAGCGTTAATGGTCAATAATTCATCAGTGGCATTGTATTTGCCTAAAACTTGAGTATTAGTAAGCTTATCAAGGGTACTCAGTAAATCTTGGGGGGAGGTAACATTTCCAATGGTGAGGGGTGGGGGGCGGCTTGATGCCGGGGGGAGAGGGGGGTCATTAGGGGGGGATAGGGGGGGGTTGTTGCTGGAAGAAGGGGTGGAATCTTTAGGAGCATTGTTGGGGGAGGGGGGAGATGCTTGCTGTGAGACATGAGGGTGTGGGTCATCAATTTCAGAGTCATCAGTGGGGTCATTATTGAGTGGGTCAAATCTGTTTGGGGAGAGGGGGATGTGCGAACTACGCAAAATTCTTTTCTTGGTGATGGCTTTGGTTTTGGTTTGGGGGGGGCTTGGTGTTTTTTTGGAGGTAGCTATCAGCATAAGCTTTAAGGTTGGGGGTGGGGTTAGGAGGGGGGGGCATGTCAAGTTTGGCCAAAATAGCCTCATACTTGGCATTTAGTTCGGTCACTTGAGTTTTAGTTTCATTTAGTTGGCTGCGGAGAACTGCGTTGTCCGCTCTAGTTTCCGCAAGTATGTCCTGAGTTATTTTGTTTAGCCTTTCATTGGCCAAGATCCTACCTTTGTCGAGTATTCTCAAGATTTCAATTTCTTTATGGTAGATGGGGTTATGTGAAGAATTAAGGCTATTGTGAGTAGTGTTTAATTTGGTGAGAAGAGCTTTCAGTTCTGTGGGGCAAGTAATTTCATTGATTTGGGTGGTAAGGGAGGAGGGGTCAAGCTGCATATCGGATAAAAGATCAGACCAAGTTTTCCGAAAACGCTTACCTAGTTTGTCTTTCTTGAAGTCATCATCAGGTTTTTGGTCGGCGGGGAGGTCCATTTGGCTGTCCCTACTGGTGAGGTCTTCCGTTGTCTGGTAGTCCCGGACGGGGTTGACGGCAGGCTCGGATGGCTCAGGGGCGGGATTTTTTCCCGCTTCCGTAGGAGTTTTCTTTGGCATATTGCCAGGAGATCGAAAAACGCCCCAGTACTGGCGGCGTGTGCGTCACGTACACTTACGCTCAAAGCCCGCCTCAGTCTAGCCCGTTCGTCGGCCCGGTTAAGCTTTCGCCTAACCGCCGAGAATCGAGCTCGACCCTCACGGGGAAGAACGAGAGAGAGGGGCCGGCAAACCGGTCCCTGGGAGGAAAGGAAGGACGCGTCCGCTGTGGACGGCGTCAGAAGGGAGAATGTCCTGTCCTTCTGCTTGATCTGCTGATCTGATCTGATCTGATATGCAGCAGGGGAGGGAGCCTCGCTCCCTTTTTCCTGTGTCATTGGAGAGTCGGGGGCATGAGGTGGGGAGGGTGGAGGGATCGTTGGTGCTCCGGGGGTGGTCCGGAGAGGAGAAAAGAGCGCTTTTGCTCGGGGGGTGGCGGAAGGGGATGTTGCCGCGGTGAGGCGGGAGAGAGAAGCAGGGACTTCAGTCGGGACACCAGCTCGTCTGTAAATTTCACCAAGGAGGGTTTTTGTTATCTTTTATTCATTTTTTTTTGGGGAAGTAATTCCCTTTTTTTTTTTTTTTTTTTTTTTTTTTTTTCCAAGTTTTGTTAATTTTGCAATTTTTATTAGATTTTTAAGATTTTTCAGTTTTTATTTGAATTTTCAGTTTTTTCAGTTTTTATTTGAATTTTCATATTTTTCAGTTTTTATTTGAATTTTCTGTTTTTTTCTATTTTTAGTTATTTTCATAATAAAATAGACAATAAAAACAGGCATAGAGAGCCAAATGACAAAAGGGCGAGGTTCGTGCAATGGTGATGGAGAATCCAACAGGCTGTAGGAAGGGGGGGAATTAAGGGGTAGGGTAGATATGTTGGGGGTCGGGGAGGGGGTGGCGTTCAGTGGAGAGGGTATCGTAGTTGATAAGAGAGGTACGAAAGGGGAATTTGTATTTAGTATTGGTGATGTGGAAGTTTGTTTGGGAATGAACAGCAGGATTAGAGTGGGAGTGGAGGGAACTATAAAATTTGCGGGCAGTGCGGATAACGTAATGGGAGATGGAGGTGGTTTGGAGGTCGTTATGAATATCGATGTTCCTTTCGTACCATCTGGCGCCAACCATGTTGCGGAGGGTGCGGGATTGGAGGACTTGAAGTTTTTGCAGGGAGTATTTGGCCGTGTGACCCCAAATGCTGGAAGCATAAAGGAGGGTGGGGCGGATAATTTGGTTGTACAAGAGCAGTTTGTTTTTGAGGGATAATTTGCTATGTTTGTTAAGGAGGGGGGACAGGGCGATGAGCTTGTGGTTTGCCTTATTGCAAACTTCGCGGACATGGGGTCCAAAGCGAAGGCCGTAGTCAAGGAGTACACCTAAATATTTTACATTATTTGTGTAATTAATTGGGCGGTTATGGATAGAGATTTTGGGGGGGCGCTTTTTTCTGATGCTTTTTCGGAAATAAACAATTTGGGTTTTAGAGGGGTTAATGTCAATTCGCCAGTCATTATACCATTTTTGGATAGTTTTGATGTATTTTTGGGCGTAGAAGGCGCAATAGGCTCTGCTGGGGTGGGAGGCGACGATGGCAGTGTCGTCCGCAAACATGGAGGTGAGGCAGTGGGGGTGGGTCGGGAAGTCGGCAGTATAAATGTTAAAGAGGTAGGGGCTGAGGACGGAACCTTGGGGCAAGCCGGCCCGGGCGTGGTAATTATCAGAGGTGGCATCTTTCACTCTGACCTGGAAGGTGCGGTTTGCAAGGAAGGAGCGGATTAAGTGAATGATGTAAGGGGGGAAGTTGTAGGTAAGGAGTTTGTAAATGAGGCCCTTGTGCCAGACTTTGTCGAAGGCTTTCTGAATGTCTAAAAAGATGCCAATGATTTGGTGTTTCTTATTGAAACCGTCGATGATGTGGTTGCACACTCGTAGCAACTGGAGTTCGCACGAGAGCTTAGGCTGGAAACCGAATTGGAAGTTGGGGATAATGTTATGGGAGGTAGAGTGCGCAATGATGCGATTGAGGATCACTCTTTCCAGTATTTTAGAGCAGGCAGGCAGTAAGCTGATGGGCCTGTAACTTTGGGTGAAGAGGGGGTCTTTACCAGGCTTATGGATTGGGATGATGATTGCATTTTTCCAAGAGGAGGGGAAATGGTGGAAGATGAGGGATTTATTTATAATTTTAGTTAGGTGGGTGAGGACGTTGATAGGGAAACGTTTAATAGCTTTGTTGGGGATGTTGTCCTCTCCCGGGGATTTTTTGGAGCTAAGTTTTTTAATGATTTGGTGGATTTCACCTGGAGAGGTGAGGGGGACGTTAGGGTCGGAAGGGTGGGAGTGGAAAAAGTTATTATTAGTCCTTCTGACGTTGTCGATAAGGTCATCATTGTAACTGTGGGCGCTATGCTGGAAGTTTAATTCGAAGTGGTCCGCTAAGCTCTCGGCTTTCTCCGAGTTGGAGTGTGCAATACCACTAAGTCCGTGAATGGGGGGTAGGGGTTTGTAGGGGGATTGGAGGGAACGGGCAAGCTTGTAGAGGGTAGAGTTTTGGGGGGAAAGGGATTTTATGTGCTCTTCCCATCTATAGTTGTTATGTTGGTAAATAAGATTTTTAATATGGGATTGCAGGGTATTGATTTGGGTCTTAAGTGGGGGAAAAAGGGTTTGCTGGTAATTTTTCCTGAGACGGTTTTTATGCTTGATGAGATGACGGATGAAAGGGGGCAGGAGGAGGGGGTTATTATTAATTTCAATGGTGGTTGTGGAGGAGTGGAGGGCACTATTGATGAGGGAGGTGAAGGATTCTGTGGTAGCGTCAAGTTCGTCAGTAGAGTTGATGGGGGGATTTCCAGGGACGGTAGCAGCTAGGATGGATTGGAACTTATACCAATTGATGGTTTTTAGAGAGGTGGATTTTTTGGGGAGTTGATTGCGTGGGGAAACAATGAGGAGGACGGGATTGTGGTCTGAGTTTAGTTCGGGTATGGATGAAATGAGGGTGGGCCAATTTTCAGTGTTGCATATAGCAAAGTCTAGGGTGGAGGGGCTACCAAGGCCATAGTGGGTAGGGGAGTCAGGGGCAACTAGTTTGTAGTTGGGGTTATTACAGAGGTTGTGGATTTGGTCGCCTCTTGGGTTGCGTGTGCCAATGTTCCAAGAGGGGTGGCGGGCGTTAAAATCGCCAAACAGAATGGAGAATCGGGAGGAGTTTATGAGGTCTTCAAGTTCAAGGGGGTTGAGGGGGGCTCTGGGGGGGATGTAAATGGAGGAGATGGTGAGGTGGTCGAGGGGGGAGAAGTCAATGATGATGGAGGTACTTTCAAAAGTGGTGGAGGTAAAGGGGGAGGGGCGGTGAACGATATTTTTATGGATGAGGGTTGCCGTGCCGCCGCCGTGGCCAGTACGGCGGTCGGTACGGTGGACTATGTAGTTGGGAAGGTAAAGCTTATCGGGGGTTTTGAGTTTAGTTTCTTGGAGAAGGATAATGTCGGGGGAGTGCCGGTCAGCAAAAGAGCTAAGTTCGGCAAGATTGGCCTTGGCATTCCATGATGCAATCCTGAGGGAGGAAAAGGGGGGGGCCATTATTGCGGGGCACAGAGGGTAAGATTGATGTTGTGAATGAGATTTTGGATTTGGGTAATTAAATTACCGAGCATGGCGGGGAGTTGGGTTAGGGTGACAGCACCCAAATGGGGGGGGAACTTGCGCGATATGCGCATAGGTGGGAGGGGTGGGGAGTAGGGGGAGAGGGGGGAAGTCATGGGGAACAAAGGGGTTTTGGCGGGAGGAGTTTTGGGCGGGTCTGCGGGGGCAGTCTTTAAAGTTTGCTAGGTGGGGGCCAGAGCAGTTTGCACACTTGGGGGTATTATCACTTAGTCCTTTGACGGGGCAATCCCGCGTCCAGTGGGGGCCGGCACAGATTAGGCAGCGGGGATCAAGGGTGCAAAGTTGGGAGCTATGAAAAAATCGTTGGCATCTATAGCACTGTGAGGGGCCAGGTTTGCGTTTAAGGGGTTCTACTTTGATAGATAGGTTCCATATATGGGAGAGGTTGTATATTTCTTTATTTTTGTCATTTTTCTTTAGGTGGACAAGGATAAGGGGGAGGGGGGTGCGGTCTTTGCCGCGTTTGAGGCGGTCAATATGGGTAATTTCAGTGAAACCTGCATTTTCTAGGCCTTCTCTGAAGGTTTCGAAGTTGTAGTCAAGGGGGAGACCTCTAAAGACCACACGAAGAACCTTCTCTTCGTTAAGTTGTCGGGTATAGAAGGGGAGGTTGTTTTCAGTAGCATATTTTCTTATGGTTCTGAAGGTGTCACTATCCTTAGCGTTAATGGTCAATAATTGATCAGTGGCATTGTATTTGCCTAAAACTTGAGTATTAGTAAGCTTATCAAGGGTGCTCAGTAGATCTTGGGGGGAGGTAACATTACCAATGGTGAGAGGTGGGGGGCGGCTTGAGGCCGGGGGGAGAGGGGGGTCATTAGGGGGGGATAGGGGGGAGTTGTTGCTGGAAGAAGGGGTGGGATCATTGGGAGCATTGTTGGGAGAGGGGGGAGATGCTTGCTGCGAGACATGAGGGAGTGGGTCATCAATTTCAGAGTCATCAGTAGGGTCATTATTGAGGGGGTCAAATCTGTTTGGGGAGAGGGGGATGTGCGAACTACGCAAAATTATTTTCTTGGTGATGGCTTTGGTTTTGGATTGGGGGGGCTTGATGTTTTTTTGTAGGTAACTATCAGCATGAGCTTTAAGGTTGGGGGTGGGGTTAGGAGGGGGGCATGTCAAGTTTGGCCAAAATAGCCTCATACTTGGCATTTAGTTCTGTCACTTGAGTTTTAGTTTCATTGAGTTGGCTGCGGAGATCCTCGTTGTCCGCTCTGGTCTTCGCAAGGATGTCCTGTGTTATTTTGTTCAGCCTTTCATTGGCTAAGATCCTACCTTTGTCTAGTATTCTCATGATTTCAATTTCTTTAGTGTAGATGGGGTTATGTGAAGAATTAAGGCTATTGTGAGTAGTATTTAATTTGGTGAGAAGAGCTCTCAGTTCTGTGGGGCAAGTAATTTCATTGATTTGAGTGGTAAGGGAGGAGGGGTCAAGCTGCATATCAGCTAAAAGATCAGACCAAGTTTTCCGAAAACGCTTACCTATTTTGTCTTTCTTGAAGTCATCATCAGGTTTTTGGTCGGCGGGGAGGTCCATTTGGCTGTCCTTACTGGAGAGGTCTTCCGTTGTCTGGTAGTCCCGGACGGGGTTGACGGCAGGCTCGGATGGCTCAGGGGCGGGATTTTTTCCCGCTTCCGTAGGAGTTTTCTTTGGCATATTGCCAGGAAATCGAAGAACGCCCCAGTACTGGCGGCGTGTGCGTCACGTACACTTACGCTCAAAGCCCGCCTCAGTCTAGCCCGTTCGTCGGCCCGGTTAAGCTTTCGCCTAACCGCCGAGAATCGAGCTCGACCCTCACGGGGAAGAACGAAAGAGAGGGGCCGGCAAACCGGTCCCTAGGAGGAAAGGAAGGACGCGTCCGCTGTGGACGGCGTCAGAAGGGAGAATCCTGTGTCTGTGTCCCTTGATCTGCCGATCCGATCCGATCCAATGTGCAGCAGGGGAGGGAGAATAAACTCCCTTTTTCCTGTTTCTTTAGAGAAGTTGGGGGCGTTGAGGCGAGGAGCCTAAAAAAGAGAAAATCATTAGGTCCCCCAGGGAACCTGGGGGGCGGTGGTGTGAGCACAGGGCTCGCTGGTCGCTGGGCCAGGTCCGGGTCGCGTACTGGAGAGCAAGAGTAGTGAGTTAGGCGCAGGGCAGGAGTGCTTCGATGGCTTGCAGGGCAGTCTTTAATTGTTGTAGGATGCCAGGGCTGATGGTGTTTCCCTCTGGTATAGACATCTTTTGAAGGGGCTGGCCGTGTGTCCTGGGGCGGGTCTGCTGTTGGGCTGGCTGGTGTGTGCTGACTGGTGGCGGGCCGTAGGTTCTGGGGTGGGTCCACTGTTGCGTCGGCCGGCGGTTGCTGGCGGGGCGTCGGGGGCAGGTTCTGTCGCTGGCAACATGCGGTCCTCCGCAGAGGGCGCAGGTGAGTATCCCTTGTCGCTTGATGGGGCAGTCTCTTGCACGGTGTTCTTTGGCGCAGATGACACATCTCTCTTTCCTGTGGCAGTTCAGGCTCATGTGCCCGAACTCTTGGCATCGGTAGCACTGGAGGGGGCCTCTTCCTTTCTTGAGGTGTTCCGTGTGTGCTATGAAGGATCCAATAGTAATGTCCTTGTCAAATATAGATGAGCTTTCCGGACTTCTCTTGAGGCTTGCCAGGAATATTGGGATTTTCAAGTTGTCAGGTCTTTTCGTGAATTGTTTGATGGAGTTTACCGTTAGGTTCAATTCTTCCAGTCTTGCTTGGATGTCGTCAATTTTGAAGTCTATCGGTAGTCCTTTGATAATCACCTTTACAGGCTTGTCTTCAGGGTGGGGAGCAGTGTGGAATTCAATACCTCTTTCCTTTATGAGGTTGCTTACGACTTGGTAGGAGTCTTTGTCTGGAGGGTAGATCGTAAGGTCGTCTCGTTGTATTTTGGCCGTTAGTTCGATTCCAGTTTCTGCTTTCAGGTCTTCTATCGTCTTCAGGCTGTCTGTGATGTTGGAGAGTATGATGGGGGCACGGAATTCTTTTTTCTTTTCTTCTAGGACTTTATGTTGTTTTTCAGTCCCTGATTTGGTAAGTTGGAGTTCTTTTTCCAATTCTTCGATGTGTCGTTTGGCTTTTTCAAACCCTTCTTCGTAGTATAGGTCGCTGGATCTATCAACCGCTTCGGCGTATTTCTGCCAGAGGTAGTTAAGGATATCGACGTCCTCTCTGGCAATGCTTTCCCTTCTAGTTTCGTCGATTACGGAAATGAACTTGGCAATTGTTCTAATGATGCGTCCTTGGGCTTTATTGGTATGGTCATAGTCCATATTTTGCATTTCTTGACTTATTTCTCGGTAATCCTTGAAGGGGAGCATTTCCTCCTTTTCGATGAGAATTGGCAGTATGGAGTTCGCTGACCGGAATTCCTCCATAGTCGTTTTGTCAAATGGAAAGGGCTTTGGCTTGGTATAGAGTTCAAGATCCAGAATTTGGTTGTTGGCGTAGTACTTGGAGTCTGCTCTGGGATGTGGCTGACTAGGTTTTCCATTCTCATCAAGCAGGAACTGCAGATTCTCTTCCGTTGAACTGTCGTTCGTTGTCGGCGGTCGCTGCGGTGTTCCTTCGGCCGAGCCGTCGGCGGTCGGGGGCTTCGCCTTGTTGGTTCGTCTCGTCATCGTAACCGGTTTTTCCCTCGGTTCTTCACTCTCCTCTCTCTGGTGTCTGAGAAAAAATTCTGATGTGTCTCTGATTCTGTGATGTCCCGGCGCCCTGTCCCTTGATCTGGGGGAGTCAACATTTTGATCGGGCCTATAACACAAAAGTGTTTTTACCCGGATTCAGATTTTTGACGAATGAGAGGGGAAGGGAATGAATAATTTTGACTGGGCCTCCAGGCATTTAGGATGCCTGGGAAAAACCAATTCTAAAAAAGGGGGGGGGAGATAAGCTTATGGCCTCGCTAGGGCTGCGAGACCGCTTATTAGGGCGTTGATTTGTTGCTGCTGGGCCTGAAGTTGATGGAGAACTTGCGTCATCAGCGACATGAGTTGCCCCATGTCTTGTCCTGGATTGGATAACTGTTTCAGAGCAACTGGTCTTGGGAGGAAATCCGTGGCAGCATTACTGCGGGTCCTACGGGTCCAAGCATTACCGTCCTGGGCAGGAAAGGTCTTCGGGGTCCTGGGCAGTCTTGGCTTCGGCTTCTCCGGGCACACTGGAGCGTTGGCAGGATGGGCGCCCCCGCATAGGGCGCAACAAGCTGGCGTGGTTGGGTCCTTGGTGCATTCAAATGAGCGGTGCTCCTTGGCGCACTTCAGGCAGCGAGGGGTCCTGTAGCATTTGGATGCGGTGTGGCCATATCTTTGGCATTTGTAGCACTGTATGGGTGCTGTCTTTGGCCGGAGACGCTCGACGGAAATGCGGAGATAGCCAATGTGGCTAACTCCGAGGACGTCATCAGTATTGTCCCTCTTGTTTATTACCGCTATGAAGAGAGGTAGGGGCTTTTTCTCTGGTCCGACTTGCATTTGGAGCACCTTTGTCACGTCAAATCCGAGTCCTTTCAAGTCCTTCATGAGCTCGTCAGTAGGGTGGGTTAGCGGGAGACCACGAATTACTACCTTGAGGGGCCTCTTGGAAGGGAGGGTGCGGCTGTGGTATTGTAGTTGTTTATCGTGCAGATATCCTTCGATGAGGTCGTAATCATCCATGAGAGACGGGTAGATTTGGAGATCATCTCCGGTGATTTTCCCTTGTACTGGGCCGGCGCACATCTTGGCGAGGGTGTCCAGGAGTTGAACAGGCTCCGTGGCGTTAGCGACTGTGATTGGAGGGGGCCTTGTCTTGGGAGTGCTGGGCTTGTTAGGAGCGTCATCCGAAGTATGAGTTGTCTGTGTCTGGGGTGGCTCGTCATCCTTGGTGGCTAGAGGCTGGAATCGGTTGCTAAGTGGGATTGTTGGGTCGTCCTTGTCGCTGGGTCTCATCTCATGGGGAGAGGATCTTTTAGCCTTCTTGAAGGGGCTCCGGAAGAATGAGTCGAGTTCGTTGTCCGTGTCAGGAGCTGTGGGGTTTGTCTGGGGATACATCTTGAGGAGCATTTGTTCCGTCGTATTGATGAACCGATTCAAGTCACTGCAGATGGTGAATTCACCGATGGAGAGCTTGGTCAGGTGCAGGTCGTTGAGATCTTTAAGCAGTTGTGAGAGATATTTGACTATTCCTTCCAGCGTGGGTTTATCGGTGCATCCTTCGATCTTGTCGTGGACCTCTTGATGCTTGTATTTATACTTTTGCAGAATTTTAACAAATTCGGGCTTTAGGTCGTCAATCCGTCGTCCAGGTTGATTATTCCGAGAGGGAATTGTTGGAGAGTTAGTTGCGGGGGAAGCGGGAGCGCTGGCCTGGGGGACGGTTTCGATGACGGGAGAAACCCCGCCGGCCCTGAGAAGGGCCTCTACGCCGTTATCCCCAGGGGCGTCCGACCTCCTCCAAGAGTTGCGCTTCAACATCTCAGCGCAGAGCGGAGCAGGGAGAAAACACGTCAAGCGGGTTCGGTTGCTCATTTTTTCTCATTCTCATTGTCATTGAATGTTTCACAAGGCCTAGGCAGAGCCTATTTACCTCGAGTCTAGTAGGGTGATGAGAGTAGCCAAAATATGCAAAAGCATACCTAGAAGGGAAGAGAAGGGGGGGGGGGGAGAAGAAAGCCTATGGGCTCGTTAGGGCGACGAGTCCGGCGATGACGGCTTGGAGCTGTTGCTGCTGGGCCTGCATTTGTGAGAGCGCCTGTGCGAGCATAGTCAGAATTTGACTGGTGTCTGGCTTTGCAGAGGATGTTGACTGTTGAAGAGCAACGGGTCGTGGGATGAAGTCCAGAGGAGTGGTTGTCGGCTTGATGAGGGGGCGAGTCCAGGCGTTGCCGGATGCATTCGGGAACATTCTGGGTGGTTTTGGCTGGCGAGGCTTGGGACGTGCAGGGCAGATGGGAGCGTTGGCTGTATGGGCTCCACCGCAGAGGGCGCAGCAGGCGGGCGTGGACTTGTCTTTGCTGCATTCAAAGGAACGATGCTCCTGGGCGCATTTTAAACATCGGGGGGCACGAAAACACTTTGAGGCGGTATGTCCGAAACGCTGGCATCGGAAGCACTGTACTGGGGTGGCCTTGGGCTTGAGACGCTCGACCGTGATTCGCAGGTGTCCTATGTTGGTGATGGCAAAAACATCTTCGGCAGTGTCATCCTTGATCAGCACGGCAAGGAAGAGTGGTAGTGGCCTTTTGTCCGGGCCGGTCTGCATCCTTATGACCTTGGTGACATTGAAGCCGTAGCCTCTCAGGTCTTGGAGGATGTCATCGATGGGGTAGTTCAGGGGCAGCCCCCGGATGACGGCTTTCAGCGGTCTTTTGCTGGCTTGGACTCGGCTATGAAACTGATGCCTGTGGTCCTTGAGATAACTCTCGATGAGATCAACGTCATCTGCCAGCGAGGGGAAGATGTGTAGGTCTTCGCCTGACAGTTTACCTTGGATTTTCCCCGCACACATCTTGTTGAGAATGTCCAGGAGCTGGGTGGGATCAGGTGGATTCGCTACGGTGATGGGTGGAGGGGGTCGCGTCTTCGGTTTGGTGGTGGAGGACTTGTCGATTTTCGGGACGTCAACCAACCTAGGAGCGGACGTTTCATGTGTCGTAGACTCCACATCTGCATCTGCTGGGGCAAGAGGGGAGAACTTGTTGCTGGTCGGGATCGTCGCCTCATCTGATTTGGGTGGGGTCTGCTTGGCTGGACTTGCCCTTTTTACTCTCTTGAATTTAGATGGGCTGGTAGCCTCGTCGTCGGTGTCGCTGCACGACGATATATCCATGTTCTGGATCAGACTTTCAAGTTTGTTATGGTTAAGTTGATAGAGACGAGTGATGTTCATAGAAATTTTCATTTCTTCCTTTGACAAGTTGTCACCGTCCGTCTTGTGGAGTTCCATTTGCATTTTTGTAAGGTAGTTGCCGATTCCTTTGATCGTAGGTAGGTCCGTTGCCTCTTCTATTTTTGCTCGGGTAGCCTTGAAGTCGTACTCGTAGCGGCTGAGTGTTTTCTTGAACGCCGGGGAGATCCCATTTGTCGAAACATCGCTGCGAGCCTTCCGGGAGGAGGAGATCGTAGAAGCGGTAGAAACGGGAGAAGACGAAGCGCTGGCCTGGGGGACGGTTTCGATGACGGGGGAAACCCCGCCGGCCCTGAGAAGGGCCTCTACGCCGTTATCCCCGGGGACGCTCGACTTCTTCCGTGAAGTGTGCTTTGACATAGCACCACGGAGCAGGGAGAAAGAAACACGTCTAACTGGTTCGGACGCTCTGGCACGTCTGGCTTTAAGTACACCTCACCCGGCTTGGTTGTTCCACCAATGGAGGCTTGCCAATCGTCGGCCAATGGGCGATCTCCGATCCAGCGGACAATTTTAATTAAAAATAATTAGCATACATTGATTAAGACTCCCCGCTAATATTAATCGAAAAAGAGACGCGCATCGAGAAAAAAAAATTTCGCACTGCTATGATTTTTCAAATTTAAACTAACGTGAGTCATCGCGGGGACTTGTCCGATCGTGACGGAACGCGAATTTCGGACAAAGCGGCAATCGACTGATAAAGGCTTAAATAGATAATACACCGGATATCTGGATTAATTTTCTCAAAAGCATTAAGAAAACAGGAAGGGGGAGGAGCATAGGAAACATGATGTGTTTTATTTTTTAATCTTATCATTGTGACTAATTTTTTTTTTTTTTTTAAATCGTGTGATAACCTCTTCGTTTGAAGGGAAAAAAAAAAATGCCTGACCGGAAGAAATACTTTTCGGTAGTGAACCCCATTTTCTCGTATTTGTTTTTTTTCCCCATACAAAAATTCATCGTAGCCACCGTTTTTTTATTTCCATGTTTCGAGCACCTCTGAAAAATGAGTCACACGGGTACTCCTCTCTTTTGAAGAAAATGCTTAAGCGGATGATAAAACCCCCAAGGAAAATAATAATAATAATTTTTGGGCCCCCCCATTTCTCTCGCATACATATCTATATTTTTTCCCCCCAGGCGAACGACAAAAAAAATTCTTCGTAACCACCGTTTTTTTTATTTATTTCCATGTTTCGAGCAGAGCATCACCTCTGAGTCACGCAGGAACCCGCCCCCTCCGAACGGGGGGTCGTCCTCTAGCAAGAAACGGACCTTTTTCTCCTCTCTCTCGAGGAGGAGATGGGGGGTCGTGTAAGGAACGCGTAACCACCGTTTTTTTCCTCCACCGAGGGGACGAAGTCGCGGCCACTGCTAGGGACCCGGCCTGGTCCCTAGTGTTGTAAAAAATGAAAATGCCCCCTAGTGTTGTAAAAAAAAAAAAATTAACCAGGGCAACACAGGTACTGGTCATATACTGCACAATTCATTAAACATCCCAATATTTTTAAACAAAATTTCATTTCCGCGCGAAAACCATCGTTGCCAACGCGAAAAAAGTTTATCCGACATCCTTTTGCGAAAATCCATTTCTGCCACCATCCGAGGTGTTGCCAACGCGAAAAAAGTTTGTCCGCCATCTTTCACCAGTAGTAGACGGAGAGCCTTCCGCGTGTCACCTGAAGCGCTCCGTCTACTACTAATGTTAATAAGCCTAGTAATTTTTGTTTGTATGCATGACATTTTTGTTTTATTCCTTTTAAATTAAAAGAAGTCTTGTGGGATATTCTGGCCCACGTAGAAAGAAATGAGAATTCAAGAAGTATTACTAAACGTTAGAAATTAATGCAAATTTCATAGTTGTAAGCAGTCATTTCCACAGTGTTGAATTCGATATGCATCAATTCTTGATGGAACTACATTTTCATTGCGGCCGTTAAGAACACTAGAAATATTTTGTGTAACAAAACCTTTGTTTACCAGTGTTATTAAAAGAGGAAGATGATACTTCTTTGTTTTCTTTGGATAGCGCTAATTGTTTTACATTTGTAGTTGAGTTATATCTCAAACTGCCGAATCATTTAATTTCAATTTTATCTGCTTTGTAAATTTCTAATTTCTGAATAATGATTTAATTCTGTCATGCATTATAACTGACATTTGAAATCTCGCCAAGGGTTCTTAGCTTGCACAATACTAAAATTATAACCCTAATCAAATTTTCAACCATTCTTTTTTTTTTATTCTTCTTTCCCCTAAAATGACTGTCTTACCAGTAAAACAGTTAAGTTGGCGGATCGAGTTCAGCCTTGTCACAATAAAGCCTTTCCCCTGCCTATTAAACATTACCAAAACATATTATCAAATTATCATGCGGTGGCGCGAGTTTCATTGTTGAAACACGCGGGTTACTCCATCATCGGCTATTATTTATATATATCTAATTTACATATTTGTATCTCAGAGCCAGAAGGACGTAAGTCACGTTTTGGTAATTTTACAGCAAAGAGGAAAAACTTTTTTCTGGTGCATGCAAAAGATGGGTCGTGCGCTCTTTTAACCCTGGTAAAAAATTGAAAAGGATTTTTTTCCAAGAATTTCGTTCACATGGCTCGATGAGGAATAGGCTTCTTTATATATTTCACTAATAAACGGAAAATCTCTTTTTTTTTTTTTTTGGACTTAAGTCAGTCTGGTTCTGAGGTACAGATATTTCTAGAAACTTATAGAAAGGAAAGAAAGTAGCAGGGGGAGGAAGTTAAAGTCACATCTGGGGCTCGAACTCACGAGCTTCGGGTTATCAGTCCAGTGTTCTATCTATTCGGCCAGTCGGGAGCTCTCTTGCAGTGCGAATTACGACAATATCATAAAGTGTAAGTTATTAACATTTTAAATATTAATTGAGATCTACTGATCTCTAGTGCAGTACTTATTTAGTTAGGATTGTGCATGTTATTATTTTTAATGTTTAATACAATTTTTCAAGTGCATGCGGGTCAAGGAGAAATAGCTCATTTCTTTTACTTATTCATTCATTTATGAAATCACTTACGTGTTCATTCATTCGGCAATTCATTTAATAATTCACTCTCTTAGTTATTCATTCATTTATTTTCTTATTCATCAACTGTTTTATTTACTTCATTTATTTTTTCTCTTACTTATTCATTTATTTTTTCTCTTATGTTAACTTGTTTATTTTTTCCATATTGGTTTATTAAATTATTCATGCGGGGAAAAATATTTTTGATAATCAAATAGAAAATATTTTATTAACCCCCACTTTTCCCCGTACATGGGGCTAAGTAAAATTGTCTATATCCTTTTGACATTACAAGTTTACTACTAAGAATGAAAAATTATATTTCAGTTCCGATTTTATTGCAAAGAAAATGATTATTTCTTTATTTGCTGTAATTTTCAAAACCAATGTCTTGTTTATTTTTAAGGGAAGGCCCGGAACTATTTTACTTTGCCCCACATTCCCCTACTTTTAAAAGATGTATCTGTACCTCACAGCCAGACTGACTTAAGCTCAAGGATCTTTCTGTTTATAAGTGCATTGTATGTGGATGTACAATCCTATTTTGCATAGAGCCATGTGTGGTATTCTTTAAAAAAAAAAATCTTTGTAATTATTTACCAGTGTTAAAAAAGCGCTTCCCTTCTCTTGCATGAGCCAAAGAAACGTTTTTCCGCTCTCCTCTAGAGTAGTGTTCTGGCTCTGCACTGTAAAAAAAAAAATGTGTAAGGTTACCAGTATATTGGGTGTAACGTTACACGCATTCTGTAGTATTTAGCATCATTGTTTCAAAACTCAAATTGTTGGAGGAATCTTGCACTATTGTTTCAATAGAACTCAAAGCGCATGTGTAAAGATCAGAATAGGCGCAGAGCAGGTAACTCTTATTAACGGAACGTAAACCGACTTTGATTGCCGAGTGGTAGACGCAATTGCTTTGCGAGTCAGTGAGATTCGCATTCTGGGTTCTTACACCACTCAGGTCATTTCCTCTCTTAGTGCACTAAAAATGTCTTGTTTCTATATCAAAATAAATCTTAATGTATATTAAAATATTTCATATATATATTGGTTGTTAAAAAGCATGAACTTGTTAAATCGTTCAAGAAAATCATATGAAAGCTTAATTTTTGCTAATGTGTAACCTTTCAAGCAATTTCTTTGTTAGCATACAGAAAATTCTGTATGCTTACGCAGAAATGAGTGAGGCGTTACGCTATACGTACATTACCATGGTGTTACCTTCCACAAGCAATGTGTAGCTTTACACCAGTTATATCAGCTAAGTTACTCCATAGCAGGGAGACAGTTAAGCTGTAACCAATTTTATGTAGTAAGGTTAAACAATTTTTTTACAGTGTAAGGTGCAGATATATCGTCGCCTCAGAGCAACAGTAAGATATAATCCCAAAAATAACACCAAAATATCTTACTGTTGCTCTGATGCGACGATATGCAAACACCAAAACTGGAAAATTGTTAGCAATCTTTTATCATGGACTTCCAGAAAAGCTTCAAAAAAAAAAAAAAAAAAAAAAAAAAAAAAAACACTTTTGGTATTTAAAACATCACTTACACCAAACTACTTGCAGACATTTTACGCAGAAGTACAATTCAGGAGAAACCAGCTTAATATGACTTTCCTATGGGGTTGTTTCCTTCAGTCGAAAGTAGTACTTTTTGTCACTGAAATTAGTAGAATAAGCACAAAAAACAACATGGACCCAGAAAATACTTTCATTTTCCCAACAGTTATTTTTTAATTAATTTTTTTAAATAACCGATTTTTCAAACAAGACGTGGTCTTGATGACGTCCCAAATGATGCACATTGCCGCATCTTTCTATCGCGTTTCCACGTTATGATAATCAAGAAGCGAATTAAAATTGCACTCTGCGCTTGCTATCAGCCATATCGTTGCCAATACACGTGAGTAAAGATGCGAATTAAATATTTTGTTCTGTGAATGGTAACACTGAATGGCATTTTATCATTTGTGATGTCATCGGCAGAAGTATAAACAATGAAAGCTTACGATTTAAGTAATTCTTTAAAAATATTAAACGCAAACAAATTTATCAAAAAATGGTCAGATCCTATGTTTTTAAGCATGCTCTTTCAGAAAAAAAAAATACTTTTAAAATTTTGGAAACGAACCCATTGTTAAAAGTCTTTCTACAGAAATATAAAGAAACAGACAATTACCGTTTACGAAAAAGAAATGATTGCGGAATTTAAACACAAAAGAAATTCATTTTAACTGTCACTGTACTTATTCATAACTGTAACAAAACCACTAATCTTTCCTTAATATTGGGTTCTTCTGAAAATTCAGATTTTCACTTAAAGAAGAGAAACTCTCAACGTGTAGCAAGGAAGAAAACTCTTCAACTTGTGATAAGGTTAAAACGGTAAGAATAGAACTCACTGGAAAGTATTTAAGTACTACAGTGCTAGTTTATTAGATTACGTTGAGAATGGGGTTGTGCAAAACAAATATGAAAACCATTCTTGAATTCCATGTTTGACATTTTAGTTCTTTCATTTAATTTCAACATTTCTTCCTGGAAACCAAGGAAAATTTCTTTAGAGATAAAAGCACTGTCAACTTTTATTTAATTTTCTCTAAAAGCTCATGTTTCCAAATGAAACACATTTCACGTTTGCTCTCCTTGTAAAAAGAAATAGCGTTAAAGATGTAGGAACTCCCATTTAAGTATTTTACTATACAAAAACTAAATTTCCTGTCTAAATTTGTAGATTTTTCTTCTGTTTTTAATGTCAGAAGTTTTGGGTCTATTATTATATTAGGTCTTCTTTTTGATTTATTTTCTTTTATACAAGTCTTAAACAAACTGATTGATAGCAAAAAGTGAAAATACAACTTAAAATTTTTGCAAAATCTGATCTAAGATACTGTCTGAACTGTTACATACAGTTAGATGTAGTTTTTTTTCTTTATCCAACAGTGTTAAAAATAATCTTTACTTATAAAATTGAGGTTAAAAATTTGTAGCTCAAAACTGAAGATGTTTACGTCTTTTTAAACGTTAGTTTTGTTTTTAGTAGTTAAAACAAGGTAATATGTTTAACTTACATTTTTAGTGCGGTGATAACTATTTCCTTTTTTTTTTTTTTTGAAAAAACTTCGTATTACTTTTTGAGGTATTCTCAAACGCAACAGTGTATTTCAATAGTAGTCTTTGTAAACGACGGTGTGTCTTTGAGCTTTTTTCTGCCAATCTTTCAATAAATTTTCTCTTAGATATTGGAGCATTACGTAATCTCTGCTCTTTGCGCAGAACATCTAGAAGTTTACTGGCGGACCACTAAAGCATTCTTCAACTGAATGAGTCAAGCCTTGTGTTCTGTAGTCCGTTAATATTGACCTCGTAGTTCACGACTATTCACGTCTTGCTCATTATTCCATCTAGTCCGAATTATAATTACGGTGGACGTATTTACACAAGTTTGAGCAATGAAACGTCAGTCAGACCAACTAAACAATACTACAACCTGACCTCTCAAAAACACGTTAATTTTCCGGAACTGCAAATTTTGTCACCGTTAAGGCACGTCGTTAAACATGCTCCCATGTTTTCTGCAACTTAGAACTTTAAAAAATGCTTGATTTTTCTTTAAGTGGTAAAGAGATAAGATTACCGGCTTATCTGCCATTTCTTTTACATTTATGTCGTTCGATCCTTCATAGCAACAGTAACGTGACTATCTTGCATTTTAAATCATATGCATAACACGTTCTGCCAAGCATTATGCGAAATTAACGTAGAAGACCAAAATTTCATGGTGCTGTACACTAAAAAAAATCCTATAATTTTTACATCAACTTTTGCTGTATTTTTCCAATTATCGCAGCTGTTACCTTATCTGAAAGCTCTTTATGCTGTGAAATCGGAACTGGAATGTTTCCGAAATTTTAATAGTAATTTTTCTGAAGTAGCATGCTTAAAAACATAAGATACAACCATTTTTTAATAATTTGATCAAGGTTAATGATTTTACCTTCTTTTACGAAGCAAAGGAAGTATTACATTCGCGAAAAACTTTTCACCCAAAAATCGGGCCGTAATTTCCATTTTGCTCGCCCCCGAATGAATATTGAGGTTTTTTTTTTACCCAACCCAACCACACGTGGATATATGCCTAAGAACCTATAGACACCCGAAATATCCCTTTTGACTATCCCCGAATTAATTACAACGAGTTTTCTCGTGACATCTGTACGTACGTATGTATGTGCGTATGTATCTCGCATAACTCAAAAACGGTATGTCCTAAAAAGTTGAAATTTAGTACGTAGACTCCTAGCGGAATCTAGTTTTGCGCTTATCCTTTTCGTTGCATTCGAATGTTCCAAAGGGGATCTTTTACACCCTTTGGGGGGAAATCATTGTTAATTTCAATGCAAACTTAAGTGCTGTTATAATTTAGCAAACACTTGGCGATATTTTGCCAAATTTTTGGTCGCTAAGCTTTTTCGTCACTTTTTCGACAAATTTGACGTTTTTTTTTTCTTTTTTTGCTTTTTTTTTAAAATATGGTTTCATTTGAATCACTTTTGCTTCAGTTCGCACCACACTTGGGGTAAAACTTTTTAAAGTGTTTCTTTGCTTACTCCAAGTCACTATTATCATTAAATTAGAGTAAAAGGAAATCATTTGATGCACACACCAGCTTGTTTAACAATTATTTTAATCGATGGGCGGATTTAATTTCATTTTTTACGCTTCTGCACTTGACATCACAAATGATGAAATGCCATTCACTGATGTCATTAACGCACAGCGCAAATTATCATGTCCTGGCATCGCAGTTGACTGCAAAGCATAAACATTTAGGTCACCAATGTAGTAGCGAGCCAAAGTACATTACTTATGACATCATAAAGACCGCGGCTTGTTTCCGAAATCGGACATTAAAAAAAAAATAATAAAAAATAATTAATGGGAAAATAAAAGTTTTTTATGACTCCACGTTATTTTATTTATTTATTTATTTATTTGCTTATTCTATCAATTTCAGCTACTAAAAGTAGTACTTTTGACTGAAAGAAACAACTCCGTTTAGAAATTGGTGTGGTCGTCAAATTCTGGGTTTGAATAATTGTATTTTGGATACCATAATGCTTTGTGCTAATCCTATGCAAATATATATTTTCCTACTCTTTATTGGCGTATCCAAAGGAAAAACTTTTTTTCCGCTGGCATTGGAAACAAAAAATTTCACGCCAATGGATAAAAATCGCCAATTACCCAGCTTTCGTAATCTTCCCGTACGAAATGAAGCATCAATACTCAGTTTGTACGCAAAACTTCTGTGTGAACAATATTACTTATAAAATGTCTATTATTATTGAGCAAGTTGCTTGTTCGTCATTCGAAATATAAATTTCCACGTAACAAATGAACAAAATCAACTCGCGGTAACATATAACATTCCATTCGAAAACACTGGACGTCGCAATAATAATACAATTTTTTAAAAAAGGTCAACTTTGTGATTTGTTTATGGTTAAGGGTGGTGTATAAAAAAAAACTCTTGGGGGGGGGGAGAAACTTTTTTCTAGCTCCACA
The DNA here is from genome assembly GCF_026930045.1 of Uloborus diversus. Taxonomy (NCBI): domain Eukaryota; kingdom Metazoa; phylum Arthropoda; class Arachnida; order Araneae; family Uloboridae; genus Uloborus; species Uloborus diversus. Next base: position 116,967,231 of record NC_072735.1, read on the forward strand.
TTTTTTTTTTCTTTTTTTTCTTTTTGCTTATTCTGTCAATTTCAGTGACTCGAAGTAGTACTTTTGACTGAAGGAATCAACCCGATTTTTGTCTTCGTACTTAAGCCATGTCACTAGTAATCAATGTATTTTTTTTCCCTTACGTGAACGAATCTGCAGAAACTTAAAACATTGTAGTAGAACCTTAACTTTTTCGATGTTCTTTTAACTGAAACCTCCTTTAGTGAGTTTCCTTGAATTTTATTTTTAATAATAGTAACATAATTAAAGACATATATTTAGTAGTAATTTTGTAAATATTCACATGTTTAGAATATAAAGTAAAAGTTTTCGCGGTCTCTTACCGCCACTTTTAAGAGTTTTGTGTCCGAAATTTTCCATTTACCGAAGGTTGTTAAGTTTCAATCACTTCGGTTACTCGATGCTCTACTATAATTTTTCTGAGATAGTCTTTATCAAACTTGTGTTCAAAAGGTCAGTTTCGGTTGTTCATGGCACATTTGTTTAATGCATTTAGTGAAAATCGTTTGATGCAATTTCTAATTCGCAACTCCCACGAACTATAGGGGGCACTGCAGTCACTGTCTAATGGGGGACAAAAAAACTAAAACAAACGCACGTGGTAACGAAGAAAATGCTAATAAGCCTAGTAAATTTTGTTCGTATGCATGATTTTTTCGCTTTATTCTTTTTAAATTAATTTTCAAAGTCTTGTTGATATTCTGGGCCCACGTAGAAAGAAATGAGAATTCAAGAAGCATTACTAAACGTCAAACATTAATGCAAACTACGTAGTTCGTAGTTCTAAGCAGCCATTTTCACGATGTTGAATTCGATATTTATCAATTCTTAATAAAACTAAATAATAATTGTGGCCTGACAAGAATAACAATTAATGCTAGAAAATTTCATATGACATTACAAATTATTACCAAAAGAAGATGATACTTCTTTTTTTTGCTTGGCTATCGCTTATTGTTTTGCATTTGTAGCTGAGTTATTTCTCTCGAATTCCCGAATCGGTTAATTTCAAATTTTTCTGCTTTACGATTTAATTATGTCATGTTATGCAAATCATCTACAAAATTCTTACGGATGTATGGTGGTAATTTGCTTTTCAGTTGATTGACCATTATTTCTTTTTACTTATCGAATTCTGTAATCTTACTACCATTTTATTCCACTCATGATAAAAATTAAAAATGGTTTAACTAAAAACGCGAAATCTCGCCAAGACTACTTTGCTCGCACAATACTAAAACTATAACCCTAAACAAATTTGGCGAAACCTTTTAGCTGAGAATAAAAGGAATAAAGCAAATTCTTTCTCGGTTAAACATTTCCCATTTTGTTCTACGATAATATATTCAAGAAAATATTTTGCATACTGTCCATTCTAACTAAATGCTGCTGTAAAATATGGTTAGTTAAATTAATTTAAGATTAAAAATACTCATATTCTTACAAATTCATACAAAACAATAAAATTTTTCACCTTGTATAACGTTATCCAAGTTTGTTAATCCAGAGTTTTCGCTTTCACCATTTCTCAATCAACTCATATTTTAGAAGGAAATAAGGAAAACTAACATTATTTTGAGAAGCTCAAGAATACTACTAAGGGACGAATTAATTTCTGTAGCTGAAAGCAAACTAAGACACATCGATTGCGTTAATAAATACTCAGAACAAACTGCCTGTGTTTACGTCAACAGACACACGTGGAACGCAACTTGGCAATGTTTTAGTTTCTTCGGTAGTTTTGTAAATCACCGTAAGGTAGCGTATTCGAGCGCTGGAGTTGCGAATGCATCCTAACTGCTTTTTTAAAAATATATTTAATATTTTTTAAAAAATGTGTTCTTCTTTAAGCTCTAATATGATGTTGTTTATAAAAAAAATTGTTACACACCTTAAAAGGCATATTTTTAGATACAAACCTTTTAGATTCATAGTTAATATTATGTTCAATCTTCAAATGTGTTATCACTTAGAGAAATTTATTCCAGTTAAGCTGCAGTTTATTTCTTATTAGAACTCTTTAGTCTGGAATTGTGGATTACCGAACTGGAGGCAGATGTCATCTCACTGAAGCTGAGAATGCCAGCAAATTGGTAGATGAAAAAAATTCATCTCACCAGTGAGTGTCCACAGCATGGTACGGTTCAATGCGAAAATTAAAGGCAAAGCATGGGTATTAGCACTAAGTTACCCCCATAAAGAGTTCTAATAGGAGGTGAATTCCAGCGGTAACGGAAGGACAGTTTTTACAAAAAACAATTGATTCATTTTTGTCTGTGAGCTTATCAAAATAAATATTTTTCAAAAACTGATGCATAGACTATTTTATACACTTCATGATAAGTTGCGAAAAAAGTCTAAGCCAAGAATATTTTCAAGTCAAGAAACGGTAACGGAAGGACATTTTTGCGACAAAAATGTCTTTCCATCACCGTTTTTTAAATATGATTTTAAAAAAAGTTACTAACAAAAAAATTCTTTGCTTAGGCTTTTGTAGCAACTTACTATGATGTGTATAAAAGTCCATGCATCAGTTTTTGAAAATTATGTATTTTGATAAGCTCACAGACAGAAATGCATCGATTTTTTTTTGTAAAAATTGCCCTTCCGTTACCGCTGGAATTTACAATGGACGAAACTGCAGTCTCTAGATGTGATAACCGGGCTGTCTCTTATATTGCATGTAGTTTTGCCTTAGCTCTGGTTTAGGGGCGGTAACTTCTGCTAATACTTTCAACATTGATATTTCAACATTTCAAATAACACATCGTGACGTGTTTTAAAAATCCTTAATCAATAAAAATATTATAAATAGCAAATTTATTTGAATAAATTTCTCTGAATGACAACATCATTTGAAAATTGAACTTAATATTAACTATGAAACTAAAAGCTTTCTACCAATATGCTTTTTAAAGTATGTAACATATTTGTTTTAGAAACAGCATCATTTCAGATTTTTAGGAAGAACAAATTTAAAAAATATATATATTGAATATTTTTTTTAAAAAGCAGTTAAGATGTATTAGAAAGTGCATCACATGATTTTTACTAGTTGCATTGAGCAAGTATGCCATGAACAACCGAAACTGCATTTTTGAGCACAAGTTTTTAAAAGCCGCTTGATAAAGAAACTATAATCTATTAACCGAAGTGATGGAAACCGAGCCACTTTCGGTAAATCGAAAATTCAGAATAAAAGACACTTTAAAAATGGCTATCAAGAGATCTCAAAATTATAACTCTATATTTTAAACATGTGAATCTTTACAAAATTACTACTAAATATGTTTTTAATTATGTTACTATTATTAAAATTAAAATTCAAGGAAATTCGATTAAAATCGAAATGAGAAAAAAGATTTCAGTTAAAACAAATTCGGAAAATCGAGGTTCTACTGCTATACAAAGAATGTTTCAAGTTTCTGCAATTTCGTTTACGTAAGAAAGAAAAAGACCAAAAAAATACATTGATTAACAACGCTGCATGTTCAAGATGGCATAATATAACGTCTTGTTGACTCTTCACGCAAAAGCTGAAAGCATTGTCAAGATCAAGTGACAAATACATTCCTTTTGTGGCATTGGAGCTAGAAATTACGTATGTATGTTAACTTTCTAACGTACTTGAAGAAATGGCGTGACTGTGTTACATTTGTGCCAAAGTGAAAACCACCTTCATTTCTAAGTGAATCAAATTCTTTGACGAACCGTAAAGTTGGATTTGGTTTTATTAACAAGAAGCAAATTACTTAGCTAGTTCTTTTAATGTCCATAAACGTTAAAAAATAATAATAAATTTCTAAATGTATTTTAGTCAAAAGTTATACTTATTTTGTTTCAGTAATTAAAACGTTTTGTTTATAAGCGATGTTTGGCTTACCCTTACGTTCATTTTCAGTACAGAGCATTGAAAAGCAGCTACGGTATCTTAACAAAATTCAAAACCTTAAGAACTTTTCTTTAGTTTCAATTTCCTTTACTACCAAAAATAATAAAAATTTATACTTTTTTTAAATATTTTCCTTTACAATTTTTTTTTTGTTTTTTTTTGCAATTATGATTAAAACTTCTTGTTGATAAGTAACGTATGCTAAGCTGTTGAATCCCATTATGTTTACTGCGCGGCTCTAGATTGTTGGCGCTAGGACTTGGACGAGTCCATGTCTGAATCGGTTGTATACAAAATAAGGACTTGAATAAACCGTTGGCGAAACAAGTTTCTGCCGTGAAACGTTGTAGTCTGTTTATAATAAGAAATTATCTTCAATTGAACTATGGTGCCTTAACTGCGTATCATGTTTACTGTCATCTTCTTTTCCGAACACTTAGATTCTTTTGAATTTTCTACCGAACTGAGTCACACAATATTTTGCGCACAGAACATTAGAAAACAGTTCCTATTCAGATTCAAATAACTGTGTATTTTGGGAGGAGCGTTTTCCCTTAAGAGCTGCCTGACTGGAAACCCTTTCTGCCTTTCAAGTGTTACATAATTACCAGAAAACACAGTAAGTGTCAATTATAATTTTTATGAAGCTCTATGTCCAACTATGCTTGAATACGTATTCTCAAATACTTTTCTACTTACATCATGTCTGTGCGTTTCCAGCTTCTTTTCTTACGCCATGTTCTGCTAGGCAGAGGCAAAAATGCAATTTTGACGAAAATGCTCAACGCTTTTGCCCTCGTTTTTGAACGACACTGCACTAACGGGAAAATTTCTGAATTATTTTTTTAAAGATATACTTTAATTATTTTAAATAATAAAAATATATCGATATGGTATCGTTGAAAATATTTATATGGTTCAGTGAGACGTCATACCTTCTATCAAAACGAGTTTTTTATTATTGCTTAATATTTAATCTGACGTCTTTTGAGGCAGTGAGAAGCAAGGAATATAAGTATTTTAAGTCTGGAGTAATAATACACCTGCAAAGTTTAAACTTTACAAGTGTGTCAGGTAGGTTCAGTGGCATTCCTCACACGGGTGTCGGTGTCACACGAAGCGAAATTTTTGATGTCACTCCCCCTCCTCGGGTGTGCCAAGAGGAGAAACAAAATTAAATGGTTTGTGTAGACATTAAGTACAGTAGCAACTATCAGGGCTACTAGCATCATCATTTGTTTCAAAACATGTGAGTGAAGTGACGTTGTTAAGTGGGTTTCATTACAAATAATTTCTAAGTCATGCTGTATAACAGCACCTGTCAGGGCTACTTGTACGATCTCCCTCCCCCTCCTCTCCCAAATCAGGTGAGAGTTACGACACTACTGGGTAGGAAGTCATGCTGCATAGCATTATCTACCATTAGAGCTACTAGCATCATCTCTAGTCACAAACCATGAGTGTTGTGATGCAACTGGATAGGTTTAATTGAAAAGTTTTTCTGTTTTAATGGTGTATAGCAGCAACAAGGGTTACTAGCACAGTCTCTCCCCGCTTTTCAATTTGACAATCGTAACTCTAAAACAAAGTAATTAGAAAGGCTTTTGTAATTTTTGCTACAATAGCATTTTTTAGTTAGACTATTTGCTAGATTTACTGTTTGTTTTTTGATATTGTTGTATGGTTTGGATTCCCCCCACACTTATGAACTTTAATTAATTACGTTTTTAAACATGTTTTCGAAATGCTGCAGTCCAATACATAATTAGAATAGAACATAACTCGTGGTATACAATTGTTAAGACAATTTTTTTTAAAATAAATTCAGAATGAAGTTTAAATTAAAAATAATGCTATTATTTTCAGTCACAAATTGTTTATAAATTTCACGTAAGAAACGCTAGAAACTTTTGTGCAATTAGAAAATCTGCCTTAAATTCCCATTTTTCCATTTTTTGTTTCATTGATTGCATTTTTTTTTAAATCCATCCAGGTAATAATGAAGTCAATTATCTTTTGATACTTAAGTAACATGAGAACATAATAACTTTTAAAAATGCAATTTCAACTAAATATAAGGTAAATTATTTTTTCTCTCAAAGTTAAGCTATAAAAACTGTCATTTATAATTTTATCGTGAAGATCAAATTCTCTTGTGCTTCTACTTACGTTGCTTGGTCTGACTTTACATTCCTTTCTTCTTTTTTGCTATTTTTATGACTTGATTTTTTTTTAATAATATTTTTGAGGAAGGAAAAAAAGCACTTTTTCTGATATTTAATTCATTGCGAAACTTATATTCTATTTAAGCTAATTTCGAAGCTAAAACATTATGCAATTACTTGAATTCCGCTAACAACGCTTTGGTTGATTATTCCAGTTTTGTTTTGTAAGGCTCAGATTATGTTGGAAACAATTAGCTTCATGATAACGAAAAAAGTCGTGAACGATCAAAAAAACTAAAATAAACTTTTAAAGCCCGTTATAGCCTGCCGGTAATCATAAAAGACCACTGTAATCAAACTCCTATATGTTCACAATATGATTGATCTTTTCTTGACAATACTCACAAGGACACGAAATTTTTGCCAGTTTGCCCTACCTATAGCCCATGGGTCGTATGAAGCCATCGAATCTTATCCATGTGGCCGTTGTTATTCTTCGAAAGGCGACTTTATTAATAGGGTTATAAGCCAGTGTCTCCCAACCTACGGTCCTTCCGCCATGTAGGACCACGAAGTTGATTCATACGATCCGTTTTTATGTGAAATGTTACATTTGAGAACTATGTTCTGCAGCCTTCCAAAACAACTGTTAATCCTCACTCGGCATTAAGTGCACAGGAGGAGGGAGGAGAAGGGACACCTGTTGACCCGGTCCAAGCCTGAAGGGGGTTCGAGATTTGTAAAATGAGGGGTGAAGTATATGTAGAGACGTAGGGGTATACAATATGGATTGGGGACCGTAAAGGTCATTTGTGACGGGCCAAAAAATGTCTGTTCACGCCCTATCTATGTATGTTTAAAACTCGATCCAATTCAGGCTGCCAATGTCCACCAGGTTAATACTGGTACCGTTAAAAAGACAGGGCATCCATTGAAACACTCTCACCTCTGTAATCTTAAGGGACCAGAGATACCAATTGATAAAAATAGCATTAAAATCATCAATTATCACCCACCACAGGCTTCAAACAGAAGTTTGCGCGCGAAACGAGCAGGGGAAAATTTTCCAGTTGATTATTAGTTCTTGTGAAATCATTCCACCACGAGCTGTATAACTGTTTTCGTAACATAACACTAATTTAAATTTTCTTCTTAAGTGTTTCTTCATAAAAAATTGTTATTTTGTTCTTTTAACTGAAAAATGTGTGTTCCAAACACTATCCACAACGGAATAAGTCTACGAATACGTTTTTCCCCAGAGAAGACATAATATTCTTAGAAACGCGATCCATGTGTTATCCCCCAGACAGGTTTTCTTTCTTTTTCAAAACTAAGTGAATGCTAGTCTTAGAGGAAAGATAAATCTTTCCATTTCCCAAAGATTTTCTATTCTTTACTTCCGAAGCCTGTCTCTTACTTCACCCTATGTACGTCTCCAAAAAAGAGACACGATTTTACCTTTTTCCAACTCTTTTTATTCTCTGGTATTTTCAAAAAAAAAAATCTTTTACTCCGTTTTCAGCGTTGCTTGTTACTTAGAGAAGCACAGCCAAATGGATCTCTTTTATTCACTTGGCTAATTTTTTTAACTCAACTGAAACGTTTCTTTAAAATCACTTGAATGATCTTGAAGGTTTGTTACAATTCTACATCTCCTTTTTCATTTTATTTTTATCTTGGGGTTTTAAATGTTTCCTAAGAGATTTTACAGAAAAGTAAAATACTTTCCAAGGCTAAGAGACACTCGACGGTTTTTAAATTGAAAATAAAAAAGGTAACCCACGAAGAGCGTAATTTTATCTGACAACAAAAAGTATACTTAAAAACAAAAGAGTAAAAAGACATTCTTAGGGTATTTAACGGAAGAAACGTAATTTGAAACTTGTTTAATCAGCTGCATAATGTAAAATGTATGTTGGAATTATATACATAATACGCATATATATTATAACCAGAGATTTAAAAATTAACTTATAATTTTTATTTACTGAAATCATATGTTAAATATTGTTAAAAGTTTTATTTTAAAATCTTAATTTGCTTGCAATATACATTTGTGAAAAGAACAAACAAAAGTTAATAAGTTACCCAAATTGAAACGTCATTTTTTTTAATGACTTTCGTCGTGTCACAGTTTTAAGAAATGCTGTAAAAAATCAACACGGGTTTTCACTTTATAGCACGTCGACAAGGTACGGACAGTTATAAACTTCATCTCGTATATTAATATAACATAAACAGTGCAAAACTGTATTTTAATAATGGCTACACGTATGATATCGTTTTACTGCGACAGTAAACCTTCTGACGTGATACAAAACTGTGAAAGCTTACTGATGCGGCAAAAAACAGGTTCCCATGCCTTAACGACAATATGAAAATCAACTCTGATTCAGGATGTTAGAGGCGTCAAATGCTTTGAAATATTCCACTCCATTAGTTCTTCCACGAAGGCTGTTTGGCAAACTCAGCCATGACATGTCATTTTAGTTAAAATTTATAGAAATTTTGCTTCGTCATTCTGATGAGCTTGGATGCAAAGAGGCACTTTCATTTGTACTTGCAAAGTCATCAACTGAGTATATTCTCCATTAAATCGTAGCAGAAAAGGTGCGAATGTAGACATTTGGAAAGACATCATAGAAGAACTTTACAAGCTCGTTCTGTTTTGCCATTTGCATTTCATGTGCACTGCAAAATATTTCAGTGAACTTTAAACCATTATGAGGAGCAAATTTTCCAGTTGCGCCGAAGTTTAGCACTTGAAATCTATGTTCAGGCTGCATTCAGTATAAATGGGTTTAGCCAATAACTTTGAATTGAAATAATGATCTAATTTTTATTACAATTTCCAAGAAATGAGCTAATAACATGAGGTGAAACAGCAACTAGTGATTTCCCACTGAATGCGATTCAGCTTTCAAAATCAGAAAGTACAAGATAGAACGAAAGGAATGCGAATCTTTTATTTTAGATAGCCTTGCTTCTAAAAGTTCCCTTTCCTTCTTAAAATAGTCAAAAATGCAAAAACCTTTAAGGAATTCAAGGGATTAAACAATAATTTTATTTCAAAATAGATCACTTTTGTTGCTTACTTTTGTTATCAATTTTGTTACTTATATGATCCAATAGCTTTTGATTGAAACACAACTAGTAATTTCACCCTGTATGGGCTTCAGTTATCAAAATTAGAAAGAAAACATAAACAAAACAAAGTAAATTTTTCATTTGAAGTAATCAATTATGTTGCGAATTTTGATCTTTAACATGATTTAAGCTGCTGCATTTATCAAAAGTGGGTCGAAATGAAGTTTCTTAAAAACTCGCATTTGGTAATAAATCAGAATTTATTAGAACATAGTCTCACATGCTAATGTTAAATAACTTTATTGAGGTTTTACATAATAATTTTTTGCCAGAAGCAGCGAGTTTTCACTTAATATTAAGTGAATGCGTAAGATACTCTCAAAAAAAGGTGGGAAGGAGAGAAAAAGTTGGAGCATCACTTATGTAAGTACAAACAAATATCTTCCCAACTTTAATGATTATTTTCTTTGGACTTTGATTTTTAAGAAGTCTTTTTTCCCATTCTTAAGGACCTGACAGATAACAGTTAATGACTCAGCCACTATTTTTTTTCTTCTCGATGCTGATTTTAAAGATTTGCAATTTTTAAAGTCTTTTACATTTTGATAGGGCACATTCACTTCTTTTTTTCTTTTTAAGTTTTTCATGAGATCCCCCCCCCCACTAGTATTTCCAGTTCTATGTTATGAATTTCATTTCGGTGTTAGCTTTTTTTTCGGCATGTCGCAATTCCCTTACGCAGAAGAAGTTTCCAATACTCTTACATACGTTTATATAAACTTTATTAAAATGTACTGACCATTACCGTTTTTGTATTCTTTTCTACAGTTGTGATTAATACATTGTTTGAAATCAAAAGAATTAGTTTAGATTTAAAGGAAATACGACTTTTTTAACTGTCAACGTAAATATTGCTATGTTTACCTTTTTTTTACTACTGTTAATTTGCTGCACAAAGGTTCTTATTCTTTTCGTATCAACTTATTGATTTTTCGATTTGAAGCATGAAACATATATTTTCTCTTACTACTTTCAAACACGTTAAACGTAAACATAAACTACAAAAGTATAATTTGGTAAAATACATTTCCTGTTTAAAAAAATATTATACTTTCTTTCCATTTAACGATGAAGACTTTATGCAATTCTTATATTTATTTTACAAAGTAAGAATTATGGCTGATAATTAATTTTAAAACGCAATGTGGGAACAGAAGAAATAAAGCAGCTTTAAAAAGAACATCTCGATAATAACGTACATTTAATCAAAATTTGAGGAAATATGAATGTGTTCTTTTGTTATCACGGAAACAAAGAACGGTAATCAACTTTTTTCCCCCGAGAAGATTTTTCATTCAAAGTATTTTTCTTCATTGTAATATAAAGGTGTGAGGTTTGATTGTTTACATGTGGTTCTCGTATTGTAAGGCATAATTGGTTTTAGTTCGTATGTCTCATTTTTTATGAAGGGATGCTGATTTCAGCCGAAAAACGTGAAAGAACAAAGCATGAATTAAAATTCAGGTTTCTCGCTTGGTGGCTGAGAAATTTCTTTTATAAACATCTTTACAGCTTCGTTATTTTTCATTGCTGATAATATCAAAACAGACGAGTTGCTGTAGTGTATTTGATGAAGTATAAAATATAACTTTGTTTAAAATAACTCTTCAATTTATCAGTAATTTTTTTTTTTAATGTTACGTTGAGAAAATACAATTTTCAAGACCTTACGTCAGCTGCAAAAATAATTTTCAGTTTTTTTTTCTTGTTTTCATGCTAATGAAAATAAAAAATATTGCTATAATGTAACAATTAAGATATTAATGTCAAACAACGAAGTAGAATTTGCAGTTCTAGGACTTTTAATAAACTGTAAACAACATTTCTTTAGGAAGAAACTGTATCTTAAATATTTTCTCCAAGCTCTCATTAGGTCAAAACGTATCGTTCTGCTGTCTAGTTTCGTTTATTTCAATGAAAGTAACAAACTAATAAAATTTTTTTAATTTAAAATTAAGTTTTAATTTACACACAAAAAAAAGGTTTCCAATCATTAAGTATTTTCACTTTTATCTCTGGGCCATTTCGCAGCATTTTGTCCAAATGTAGAGTCCGCAACATGACACTTTTTTGCCATTACTAATTAATTTGCTGAATGGTTTTCACAAAATGTTATTCAAAGTTAATCCTACCAACACAAAAACTCAAAATAAAACAATCTGCTAATCAAACATAAAGTTTAATAGTTATGGAAAAAAATTTCATGTTTCGGACTTTACATTTTGACGAAATATTGTAAAATGACCCCTCTTCAGTTGCTCCCATTGAGAAGAGATAAAATGGAGGAAGTGAAGACTTTGATTTGCGAAGCAAAGTTTCCAAGTCACGTGATAGCTTTTAAAGCAAAACACGGGAAGAAATCGGGATTCTTTCGCTAGTTTCACGCAAAACGTGTCAACCATTCGTCGTTGTTGAGTCACGTTAGTTAAGGGGTCTTGTCTCAGCTTTTGCTAAGCAAAGAATTGGACTTGCTCCTTCCATTTACTAATCCCTGCTCTAATGTTTCTCCACCCACCCCTTAAAAAGTTAATAACTAATAGAAAAACCATGAGTTATAAATATTATAAATACTCGGTAGGTGAAATATATTTACCCTCCTCAGTAACAAACTTACGGGACTTCGTTTCCAATGTGATTTATATTTAATTCGGTTCAAAACGTTTTTCGCAAGTGCATCCACTATATAAATGTTTTAAAAGCTGCATGTTTTAATTTGGTAGCAGGAGCTGCCCCTTGAAAGTTCATGGGCTGGAAATAACGGAAATTAACTCCACAGTGCCTTATTTAAATTCAATTTTTCACACTGCTGAATTCGCTTCGTTAAAGATCCGAATGCTTCAAACTTCTCATAAAGCATTTACCATCGTAAATTACAAACTTCGAACATAACGATATTAAAGGCAAATATTAAAACTTTAAAGCTTCGTTTAACGCTTCAAATTGATGCGGGGGAGCTCCAGGTTTAGAGGAAATTAGTTTTGTTAGCCTCTAGGCAGGAACCAGGTAATAATTTTTGCTATGAATTTAGAAGCAAATTTCAGCAACCTTTTACATTCAGTTTGTGACTTTATGTGTTGTATGATAATGCAAACATTTTTTCCCTTAAATTTAGGGGACCAACAAAAAAAAGAGTAGAAGCATAGTTTTAGCTCTATTTCTCAAAAAGTTTCCTATATTTGTTAAATATGAGTAACTTCTCAGAAATGCTGTTTTGAAGTTATTTTTTTAGTACAAAAACTAATGAACTGAAAAAATTAAATCCAGTAGATAACTTACGTGGTTACTCTGTAACTAATCATCAGACTTCATTCGCTCCGTAATAAAAAAAAAATCCAGTTCGTCATATCTTCCTACATTCGAACAAATTAGTGCATCGTAACAGCTGTTTTAAAATATGTTCATTAGGATATGTAAAACAGTAGACGACACCGGGCAGGGGGAAACCAGTTTTTTCCACAGCATATTGAGTAGTATATTTTCAGCGTATTTCAATTCTCCAGTTTTTAAGAATAGTAACACAATGTTACACAATATTAATTATAACAATTTTTATTTGTAAAATTTTATTTTTCACTAATTATTCAAAACATTCAGTAACAAAACCAGCTTAATCCGGTTTTAAAACTTTTACAAGAGAGATCTAAAATGTTCGTGCTCTGATAAGCACGAAAGCCACGTAACGTGACGTCACAGCAAGAGGCTAACGAAGACGAAATTTATGTTTGTTATAAGACAAAAGCTATTATTTAGAGAACTGCTGTTCCTCAAACATTAACCCAGATCAAGGGAGAAATCAAAAGGGACTAACCAACTGAAAAGGACTGATATATGACATAAAAAACCTTTGCATCGAAACTTTGAGATTGGCATGCGCTTTGCGAGTGTTGAGAGCACAAACAGCCATTAAGGATTTTGAATCAACCTTCTGCTATTGCGTCACGAAGACTTTTAGATTTACTGTACCTTGACTTAGTAATTAAGTTGATGCTGGTTCCGACTACTTAATATTTCAAAAAATAATTTTCTTGTTTCGTTTGAAAAACATTCCGTGCATGATTTCATTTTTGTTTTTTTATTTGAAATAGCAGTATTGCCTAATTATTTACAAATTGAAAATAAGCTTGATTAAGCTTGTTTTGAAGTCTTTCAACCTTATTTTGATCTTACTTTTTTTTCATTTTACATTCAAATTTCAATTAAATGCATATGGTTTTCATTTTTATGCCAAATACTGGCCTGTACAAACAAAAATGGAAGTTGATTAAGCAATTTGTTATACTAGTGTTAAAATTACCGATACTTTTTTACACTGGCGATATAGTAAAGGCATGAATTGAGCTAGTTTTGAAGCAATGGGGGTTTAGGCAGTAGTTTTCGACCCGATTAAGCGGCATGAGTTCAAAAAGTTTCGCGACATGACAGTATAAAAAAAGAAATATTATGATGATACTCTTTTAAAGAAAAAAAAATACTTTTGCAAAGTCATCTATTGAGCTCAATTTGATACTAAACGTCCAATTCATGTTGAAACAATAAATCATGCCCCTCCCACCGTTCGGCCAGTATTCTAAAATATTCCATTAGGTATTAAAAGATTCTGATTGATAGAATCTAAACTAAGACACATTCAGTTCTGCACAAATGAGAACTTTTCTTAACAATTGGTATTCGACATCTATTCGTAGGTTATGACTTACATTTCTGCTACACTCTTAATTCAAAAGAACGAAAAATAACTCTTAAAAAGAGTGAAATCTATTGCGGGTGCATTCATTCTTTCTGAGTGCTAGCTTTATCGAAAAAAGACGCTTTACGAAAAAACCAAGACTAAAACTTTTCCATTTGGAGTGAAATTCGGAAAACACTCCTTTTGTGATGAGCGAAAAATAAAAACATTCTTTAAAAGAAGGACTCAAAAACATTTTCATTGTTTCGATTCTGTCACGTGATTTTGTTTAGAGAGAATCTTCTATACCTCCACGTTCGGCTTAACTAACGTTGGTCGCAAATACCAAGTGGATGTCGCTATCTAAATGTCTTCATTTAATGAATTAAAACAATATTTGTTGCCGAATGAGGTTTCTGAAGGAAATGCACAAAAACTGCATGGTAAGTGCGAAAAATTTTCTTTTTTATTAAAACTTGTAACTGTTAATATTTCTTGAACTGCTCGTATATCGTTACAAATCACGGCGAACTTTTTGTAACTTTTCTTCCAAATTAATGAAACTTTCATCAACAATTTCGTTTCGGTCATCGAATCAAAAATATGACATTTGAAACAGTCGTTACCATCTTTGGTGTGTGCGTGTACTGTATAATGGCAGGTGTTACAAACCCGACCATGCGCTATAGGTCGGATACCGAATCCACTCCCGATGGTCGGAGCTCAAACCACTGCGTATATTTTAAATTAATCAAATATTGTTTTTGGGTATAATAAACTTTAAAGAGTATCATAAACTTTGTATAATACACTCATTCATATGTGTAACGGGCCATTCATTAATTAAGTAAGGGTCCTTAGGGGGAGGGGGTGGAAATTTCTCTACATACCCTTGCTTGGAGGAGGGGGGGGGGTTAGATCCATTCTTCGTAATATTTTCCAAGCCGATATTTTATATTAGAAATCCGCGGTCAAGTGGTTTGGCAAATGTTATATTTCATTTGCTTCAGGAAGGTAAAGGTATGTATTATAGGATGAGCTGTTTTTTACTTGTGTTTCAAAGAATGAAACATGTAAAATATAATAAAAGAATCGCACTGTGTTTTGCATGTCTTTTTTTTAATTATTATTGCATCATATACAAAAATTATTTGTCGAAAAAACATCCGGTCTAGATTTCTTACAGTAAACATTTCTTTACTCAAAAAGGTTATAAAAAAATAATAATGATAGTTAATTTAAGAACAATCCCAGTGATGTAATATTTGTTGTTTTATTATTGTGAAGAAAAACAAGAATCTTACGTAAGATGGAGGGAGGGGGGGAATCTTACATACCCTTACACAGGGGGAAGGGAAGGTCAAAAATTGTTAAAATTGTCCTTACGTAATTAATGAATGGCCCCGAAGAAACAAAATTGAATTCAAACGTATCTTGTCGCAATTTATGAGTGACTTCTTAAATTAATTTGGACTGATGTAACTTTTAAAACATTATTAATGTTAAAAGGCAGACCGAGAATATCAATATAGAGTTTCAAAATTTTAAATCTATTTATTTGGAACTGTGTGGGTTTTTTAATTTTATTTCAATCTTTAGATTTGGAAATGTACGTAATATTGCACGTAGGTGATTTGTAACGATATACGAGTAGTTCAAGAAATATTTCCAGTTAAAGTTTTAATAAAAAACAAAATTCTTCGTACTTACCATACAGTTTTTGTGCATCCTCTTCTGAAACACTAAAAAGTTTTTTTTTTTTTTTCATTTTTTTAACTTAAAAACTAAAAATTTTTTTTCAAATGAAATAACAGTTTTAAATTTAAATACACAGCATAAGCACATGAAAACACGTTTAAAAAACAATTTCACCAAATGATAGTGAAATGATTTTACCTATTTTATTCTAAAAGGAGTGAAATATCGGTTTTCCTAAACGGAAAGCAGCCACTCATTTAGGATATTAATTTAGTCTTTAAAAAGAGTGAATATAACTTATCAAAAGGGAGTGAAACTAGCTTATCCAAAAGGAGTGAAAATAACCGCTCCGCAAAAGGAATGAAATTCACTCCTATAAGGAAAGTGCGTTTTCAAAACTGCAAAGGAGTGAAAATTTACTCAGTCTGAGTTAAAATCGCTGGAATTTTTTAAGAGAGTAGTTTAATTAAATGAAACAAATGAATTACTCTAAGATTATACTATTTTGACTGTACACATTTAAGATTTTAGCTTGGTTAAATACACTGTTGTTAAAATTACATGAATGTAGGACTTCAGGAGTCAGCCTTCTTTGTCCGAGACAAATTTTGAAAAAGAAAAATTATTAAACAGTTTAAGAGTTCTGAAATTTTTTTCAATGATTCATAATCTTTTCAATCAGCAAAATTGCAACATAAATATTACAAAAAAAAATATATTCAAATTTCATTTGTTTTTTTAAAAAATGGGGTTGCTTTAAATCACAAAAACTCAAAATATTCTTGGTTCATTTTCAAATTTTTGCACAAATATCTAAGCACAAATATTTCTTCTGCACAAAAATGTAAGCTTTTATTTTATTCGGTGATTTTAAAAATTTTAATTCATTAAAAAAATAGAAAATAGTTGAAGAAAAAAATCGAAGGTATGTATTTTTTAAAAGAATCGTATTTTTTGCAGTTTACGTTCCCCCCCTTCCAATTTTGTGGAAAAAAAATCAAAATTAACTCTTTGAGAAAGATATGCTCCAAATTTCATTATTTTATTTTTTATCAGTTCTTAATTTATAAGAGTTTGAATTCAAGAAATCGGGAAAACTTGGATTATGGAGAAAAACGCGTTTGAAGTTTTAAAGTTATATATAGTATTAGTTAAATGCATGCAACAAAAATAACAAAAATAATTATATCTTTCGTTCTAACTAAGATAGAAACAATATTTAAACGTCCTTTTAAGCAGAAAAAAACAGAAAGTTGTTAAATGATAAAAAAACAAATTGCAAAATTTGACGATTTTTGTGTCCCAGACCCTCTTAAAACTTATCCTTTTACGGGACATATGGTCACACAGCTTATCAAATAATGTATATATATGCATCATATTTAGTTTTATAATGAACCTTAACTTTTACTCGCAAAAATTATGTATTTTGTTTCCGTTGGATAGAATAAAAGTACATTTTACTTAGAAAAAAAATTAACAATAAAACCGAACAAATTAAAGACATAAATTTATTTTAAAATACCATATATGCATTCCATACATATTGTATATCCATATTAATAATATAAGCAGTCGAGTTTGTTTTAACGCGCTAATCTGAGGAACTACTGGTTTGAATTCAAAAATTATTTTTGTGTTTAATAGTCCATTGATGGAGGAAGGCTATAACACATCGCGATATGATTAATAGGAATAGATCATCAATAAAAATTTTTACGAAAACGGGAAAATTCATATCATAACATAAAATGCTTGGAACGCCGACTAAATGTATCCACGGTGTCTTGACCTGATAGCGCAGGCATTGCAATCCAGTGGGTGTCGGTTCGAATCAGCCATGAGGCAAAGCTCGAGGTTCCTTAAAATCGAGCTAAATCTCACTGGATCTTGATAGAAGTCCTAAACGATGCTAAAAATTATTTGTAAGAAAAATACGTATAGTTGTTTTTCTTTTCTTATTAATTAATTAACTATTAATAAAAAGTTGAAGAGTTTTTTTTAGAACGTACTAATCTCAGGGACTACTTGTACGAATTGAAAAATTCTTTTTGTGTTGAATAGTCCATTTATTGAGGAAGGCTATAGGCAATATAACTTCACGCTTTGACTAATTGGAGTGGAGAAGCAATAAGAAACGTAATGAAGACGGGAAAATTTATATCATTATATAAAATGCTTGGAACGCCGAATATACGTACATTTTTGAGGTAGGCCGTGCAACGCCGGGCAATGCAGCTAGTTATTTATACAATATGTTTGTAGGATATTTACCACTTGTGACTTTCATACAATCCGCAGATGTTGCTGCGGTATCAGCGAAGAGCAAACTGTGAAGTGTTAGAGTTTGTTGTTGTTCTCGAATACACAACGTAATATACGGATTGAAACTCTATCGGCGATAAGTACTGTAAGGCCGAGGCCCTTAACATTTGCTGATAAATGAACGAGTAAGACCTAATGTTTAGAAAACCAAAATGTGTGCTTTTTATAAGTTTTCATTCGTTATTATTTGCTTTGCGTGAAAACTGACTCTGTAATAATGCTCCTTTGAAGAACAAGCCAAAGTTCCACATGAATATCTTTACTAATATTATAAAGAGAGAGATCGGATTTTTGTGTGTTTATATGTTCGAGTAATCTCCGGAACCACTGCACCTATTTGAAAAATTCCTTCACTACATGAAAGGTGCCTTCTTACTGAGTAACAAAGGCTATAATTCGAAAAAATCCGATAAAGAGTTCTTTTTTTATTCAAATTTAGGCCCAAATTTCACGTAAATTGGCTGTTATTGGCTTTTAAAGGGGTGAAAAATTACTTGCACATATTAATATTATACATCGTTAAAAAGGGTAGAATTTTCTGCGTTCTAAACAATTTATTTCAATGCTCTAACTTAATTACGGTGGGAGTAATTTGCGTTTTTAGCTTGAACTTTTTTAGGCTTAGCTGAAATTTAGGCACTACTTTCTTCATTAAATCTATCAATAAAAAGTGAAGGAATTGTCCCACAGTTTTCTTTTTGACAGTATTAGAAAAAGCGAGATTTTTTACTCCAGATCTCTCTCGACCTTTGGTCGAAAAATTAGCTTCTATCTTCAAAGGAAAAAAAGTTACAAGCGTTTTTAAAACAATTTCGAAATATGTCATTTTGATTCAGGTTGTCAACCATTTTATTTTCACGTTTCCATGGTTACGCTTTTTGATTCCATTCCTTATTTTGCATCTGATTTCTTAAACCATGGCCCAACTCAAGCGCTAGCGCATTGAGTGGGGCCATGTTTAAACTTATTATTTCATGTTTCCATGGTTACGCTTTTAAAATGAATCTTTCGCATTTTAATTTCTTAAAAGTATTTTAATATCTGTCGTCATTGTTTGGAAGAGTAATTTTGCATGGTGTTTTCTTTCTTTTATTTAAGTTATTCTTTAAGTTTTTGAGTTATTCTTTTAATTAATTGTTGAATATATGTCACTTGACACAATTTTTGTTCTCAAGGTATACCGGGCAAAGCCGGGTAACGCCGCTCTAAAACATAAAGATTTGAAAGCTACTGTTCATGTGATTTTATACATTTTTGTTTGTTTGGCGAAACATTTATTATTGCCAAAAAAAAAACATCAGCTTCACTCGCAAAAGGGCTGGGTTCCGGTAGCGTGGTCGCTTGGCACGTTAGGCGCTGAGCAGTTCTGTCTAGGATTATCGTTTTAAGGCAACCGTTAATGTAATTCATTGTTTTTGCGATTTGTTTTGAAAGAAAAGAAACTTTTGATTTGTTTTTATCCGAGTGAAATTCTTCCTTTTTTCTGACGATGATTTTTGAATGTTCCATGGGATATTTTTTTTTTTTTCGTTAGGCGGATGGATTATGATAGCGCGGTTGCTGTGTAAGTTTGGCGATAAACAATAGAGCTGCGGAATTATTTTTACTTTTGAAAGATATTATTTGATGTATTTTTTTGTTTATTTCGCGAAATATTTTAAATTGCAGTAAAAACCGCTTCACTCGCTAAATTGAGTTTTAAAGCAACTGTAAATCTAATTTAATGATTTGACGAAAAGTTTTAAATTCCAAAGAAACTTAAATAGTTTTTTTTTTTTTTTTTTTTGAAAAGGTGTGTACGCATTTTATACAAAGAAAAAGGATCTTTTCACATCAGAGGGGGTGGGGGCGTCAATTTTTTTATTCAACGTACTTCCATTAAATTTTTAGCACGGGCATCGCTGTGCGGGTACTGCTAGCAATTTATAAATAAATGAATGGTCTTACGCCAAAAGGGGGTGCACTGTGATTTTTTCACAGTTCCGACTTTAACGAGTAAATATGCTGCAAGTGTTTCTTTAAGTCTTAAATTAATTAAATATAAACATGTCAAGGTAATCGGTAGTACTGATTTCCTACTTTTTAAAATACAAATATGTTTTATGTGTATTTTTCTATACCAATCTAACTTTAATTTTTATTGAAAAAAAAACCTTTTGGATAATAGTTCACTCTAGTCAAAAGACCATCCAAATGTTATATGATCATGTATTATACTATGTAATATTCATTTATTCTTCATTTTTACATTATTTACTAGCAGTATTTACCACTAGCAGTATTTACTAGCAGTGCACGGCTTTGCCCGTAGTAGAAAATTTAAAAAATCATTTGGTTCGGATGTATATTTACTAATAATGGATGATGAATTTCTCGCGAATTTGCTATGTTAATTTGCTCGCCCATGTTATGGTAGCTTAATCGTCCACGTTACGGTAAGTTGCTTGTCCATGTTATCATAATTTGCTCGGTAAAATGTTCTTAAAATTGGAATAAAAAAAGAACAAAATCGAATTTTCGAAAAATCTTTCACACATTTCAATTCTACAAGCTAATTTTGTGCCAAATTTCATTAAAATAGCCTGAACGATCTAGGCACGTAACAGACATCCAGACATACACACTTTCAGCTTTTTTATTAATAAAGAAGTATAAAAATGATGACTATGATTTCAAACACATTTTGAAAATATTATTGAGATCGTGCGATTTCTGTCAAGGCAAAACAAGTTTAAAGCTACATTATGCAATTTCGAGAACATTTACGTCTGGATTTGTCATATTTAATTTGTATATCGCACTTTAGTAATTCTATCTAGTATTTACATAAATGTATTTATTTTCGGTGTTATTTCTACATCTTTGATTAATGCGCAACTAATGAAGGCCGTTTTAGAGAATAAATACATGCATTAGCGTAAATGAAAGTGTAGAACATAAATAGCTGCAGGGAAGAATCTCCTAATTGCTAGTCAAGAATGTTGATAGACTAGCTGGGTAATGAAGAGAGTTTGAACTGGTGCTGTGAAATTCTCTGATAAACTCACGCTACCATAAGATTAAAGCTACAGTGCCTAAATCGATGAAAATTTGTAATTTGCATCATTTAGTATGATGTGGAAATGTTTCTTGAGTAGAAGAATGACTTCATTAAATGCCTGAATCGATATTTTAATGAAATTTCTTCGGGTTACTAAACCAGAAATTGTTTGGCATGTACTTTCGCTTTCAGAGTAGAGGTTCATTAGCATTTGAATAAGTCTGCAGGTTTAGCAAATGCAGAGGCGTAGCACGCGAGATTACAATTACAGAAACATACATTTTTTACGTTTCTTTTACCTGTTCGAAGTACTTCCCACGCATTCATACATTTAACCGGAACTGAATTCTAATTATGGGCGTTTGTTAAGGTTTTGAAGAACAGGATACTATCATTTCGAATCTATAGTTACGAATGTTACAATTTAACAACGAAAGCTGTCATGATTTCAAAATGCCCGGTATAATTTGAAGCATTTTCGATTATAATTGAGAATGGGCAGTAACTGCTACGTTTTCAAAGAGCTGGAGCAGTTGGCATAGTATACTAATTTGCAGGTTTCTATAGAGGTCGGTAACGCACACGTCGGCATGTAATTGCATTTTTATCAAATTAGCAAAAATTTGCTTGCTTATTTCAACTGCGTGGTAGGCTTAATATTGGTTGACATTAAACGATTATTATAAAAGGTGACAAGTTTTTTGATAATGCTGACATGTACTATCCAACCCCCCCAGCTCTGACCTGCAAAAAAGGGAAGAAAACTTACCCACTCTATTAGAAAAACACGAAAACGCCAAAATATTGATCATCCAAGCGCACGAGGTTCAATTCCATACCAGTTCTAACAGGTAACCGAAGGCTGTGCATCCAAGTAAACGCCTCCCTTGAAAAGGTTTTGAGCGCCTCTTATCATTAAAGCCATCTAGTGGACCTGTTGCGGGTTTGAAAGGCTTATTAAATTAAAATATTAACAATACAACAACAGCGTTGACTTTACTGGAGAAAAACACTACAAGTTTTGTTTCACAAACGAGACAGTAAGAAGCAAAGGGATGTAAGTGAGCGTTTTCAAGTTTTGAGTAAAACGAGTGTAAAATTCCGGTACTAGGTACTCTTTCATTGAAAAGTTTTTTCGAAATCATGCTATACAGCAGAACCTACCGTGACTACTGTTACAATCCCTTTCCCCAAAACAGAGGAGAGATTTCCTTACCGTTTGCTCTGCTTATCTTCAAATTTTCAATTCTGATATTTAATCCCTTTGCATCTCACTACCTCAAATGTTCGATGCATGAACGGTTCATGATGCGGTAAATATCAAGTCAAAAGTTCAGCGCTTGCTAAACTTGCTGTAACATGTCACGATCGATGTCACCTTTCATTTTTCAACAAGATGGGGAACCTCCCAATTATCCGACGTTTCCCGGTCGTTGGAGTGGACGAGGTTTTGACAACGACAATCACCTTCTTCCGTAGCCACCGTTCTCTCAGAACCTACTCGCAATTCCATGCAGATTTTTATGAGGTTACATCAAAACTCGGGTGTTCGTGCCCCCTTTGCTACGTGGTTTATAAGATTTACGCCGAAAGGTCAAGCCTGCATTTGCTGCAATTTATCGAGACATGATACAACGAGTTAAACAAGAAATAAACTATTGGGTTGATATTTGCCATACCACTTTTTCCAGTGAAGCGAATATTGATGCTGAATTGGTAATATATTTCTTTTAATAAGCATTAAAATCTCCGGACGTTATTGTGACATACAACATGGGCGCAGCCAGGATTCCCTTTAGGGAGGGACAAGCCTCATTGACGCAACAACGTAGTGATTATATGTTCCCCCCCCCCCCCCCGCCCCAGACCTTGAAAATCGTTTGAAATTATAGTCTTTATATCTTCCCAACAAACATTTTATGCTATTTTTGATCAGATGAGAGCACAAAAAGTGGGTATGGGGCTTTCTTTTGGTATTTTTTTGAAATTAAATTTCTAAAATTGCAATTTTAAGTCATCTTTGGTAACATTTGGATGGAACGTGAAAATCGGAGGTTATTTTCTAGGAAGCAAATGTTTCTTCCTCCCCCCTATGGCTATGCCCATGCCTGTATACCAGGATTCCCAAACATTTCCAACTCACGGTACCCTTTGAAGAATTTTAAATTTCCCACGGCACCCTACCCTGTCTTTATTCTATACATGTTTATTGGTGCTACGCACACTTGGTGGCACTCCTTACCTCCTCCTTCGGCACTCCAATGGGCCGCAATACCCTAGTTTGGAAATTCCTGCTTTACACTAATCAATGACATCGACACATCAATACTTTATTGAGGGTTTGAGTCCAGTCAGGTAGCGGGAGTCTTGTGCTCTACGCTCTGCGGCCTACACTGACTTTAACCATCGATAGTTCCTAAACTATTTGGGGCAGTTTTAGGTCTATCATTTAAAAAAAATCCCACCTTGAGGCTATTTGAAAAGATATGGCAGAATCAAATTAATTTAGACACTGCTTTAGCCCTGGCTATTGGGCGGTAATTTATTGAAAATAATGTGGATTGTCTTTCTTCAGGCAAGACTAGAGTTTTAATTTCAAACAACGCTGAATGTGTTCTAACTGATATATCACATTCAACTATTGAGTGCGATCTTTCAATATCATCGAGCAGCTGTACTTACGCTGAAATATTATGTTTCAAAGGAAACGGGCATTAGGTAGATTTAGAAACTCCCAAGAGTGCTGAGAACAGCAGTAATAGAATTAGCTGATGTACAGACAGGTTTAATGAAGCGAGAGAAATGACTAAGGGGAGGAAGGGGAATGAAAGGAATTCATTTACTTGTAATAGATGGGATTAATGAAGTCTCCTTCTGTATTGAGATAGTTTATATATCATATTCTTTGAGAAGTTTACATTAACCTGAATGAATTCAAACTAATGTGGTATGGAGAGAATAGCTATTTCACCACCATTTATATTAAAAGATAATTTTTTTTTTTCATTTAGACAAAATTTATATCTGCAGAATATTTTGGTATGAATTTTACATACTTTGCATTTCCCATGTTTTTGCTGATCTATAAAGATAGCTGGAGAATTCATGCTACGAGTCATATCTTTAACTTCAAGCAAAAAATCTTGAAAAATTCCCACGTAATGTCAGTATTAGAACTACCTCTTGGCTAAACTTTTAAAGCAATGAAACTTTATGCTTCTGTGCGGACGACTTGTTTGTTTTACCAGGTGTTGTATATATTTTTTTCACATTTTTTGTGTGAAAGCGCATTTTAAAATAACTAATAAGCTAAACCTAATTCTTCCAAACCAATATATGCACACAGTCAAATAATTTTATGACAAAATTAAAAAAATTTCATTAAATTCAGAATTCTTAATTTTTGAAAGTTAGTTCTAATGCAGATGATGGGGCACTTATGAACATAACACGTAGGGGCACAGGTGAACAGTTCCCATATCATCTCCGCAATATTAATATTAGTGTAGGGTTATTATAACTGTTTTTTAAAAAAGGTGAAAATATTTATAATTGTTATTTTTCTTTCTTTTTTCTTTTTTTTTTTTTTTTTGGAAAATTTAATGTTGCTTATTATTGTTATCACTAAATATGTATTTATTTATTTTTTATTTTATAAATCCTTTTGTTACTAGGTTAACAATTTGGTGTTATATTTACAAGAAATAAAAAGACATGATATTTTTTATTTAAATAAAAACTGAAGTTTAAATCAATTTAAAAATGCATTATCATAATCTCTATAAAGTTTAAAAGCAACATCATCATACATATAGTAGCCAATGATCGAGTAACTCAGGCGTTTCAACAATGAAACTCGCGCTACGGCATGTTTGATAATATGTTTTAGTAATGTTTAACATGCGGGAAAATGCTTTATTTAGACAAGGCTAAACTTGATCCTCTAACTTAACTGTTTTACTGGTAAGACTGTGTCATTTCAAGGGAATGAAGAAACAAATAAACGGTCAACAAAGACCGCTACCTACTGGAGTTTAGGGTTAATCTACAGGAGTTTGAATTCCAATTTCAACCATCAAAGTATCACCAAACTGGCAATAGCTTTGTTCAAATGTTGGAACAATTTTCACCCGTCATACCTTGACGGGCGATTTTCTAGTATAATAAGAAAAATCTTTACATAATAAAATATTCTTTGTACTATTTAGTCTTACAAGCTCTTTTAATGTCTATCCAGTAATCAGAACTTGATTTGAAACTTTAAAACTTCTCAGTGAGCATAGTTATATACTTAGGAAAAAACATTTTCTTAATGACGCATATTGTACAGTTTAAACTGACACAAGAGGTTACAAACCTTTCAATGTAGTTTGTGCATATGTATATGTTTTATATTAAAGAGTTTTTGTTGAAATATGATGCTTGTTCTGCATTTTTCAATCGTGTTCCTTTGTGCTCCAAGCTTGTTCACATGCACCCCCTATAGGGGCACAGGGGCCAATATTGGGGGCATTTTTTCTCTCAGAAATTGATAATATTTTTTAAATAAGGAAATTAAAATAAAAAATGTTCACATGTGCCTCCCTTTCCCCTACACAGTTTAAAACATTAAAACGTAATCATTTGTCCATATTTTAAATATTCCTCGAGCAGATCCTTTTTATTTCTTTGAAAAATTCCTGTCTCAATCTTGATTGCAAATAATGTGATCTGAATTCATCGGAAACAAATTCAAGCAGTTGTTTTAAGAATTTACATTTCTTTTTATTTCAGTCTTATACCTGTGTAATTTTGTTTCAAATAAAGAGTCAACAACATGGAATCTCAATGGTCTCTGAGAAATCAGTTACATTCATCGTATTTGCTCTAGCTTTCGTCACACTTTAATAAGTACGGAGCAGACATTTCTCGTTCCCAGCATCAATACCGGAGGGAAATCAAGGGACTCGTTATTGCGATGAGAATTCAATTTCTGAATTACTTCCTCAGAGTGTTGCAGGAAGCGAGAATATATGTGGCGTCAAACGTATCAAGTTATGAGCGGGAATTGTATTTTTACGAATTTTCTTTCCAGTGCACGCAGCAGGACTTTTCCAGGTTTCATCCAAAAAGTTGCCCGTATTTCTTGAAACTATTGGAATTACTTTCAAGAAGTTTCTTTTTTTGATGGAACATCTGCACATTATATCGAATTCCGACGTGTCTTATTTAGTAAGAGGTGTCCGGAAAGTCCTTGACGCATTTCAAAAATTCATGGAAAAGCTGTAAACTGTGGTATCAATATGCTGTTGAGCCATACTACTTCACAGGCTCACGAATGTTGTATGACATCGTAAAAATAGAAAAAAGAAATCTGTTCAAAGTAAACCGTCACGGTAAGAAAAACAAACGTAATGTGAGGGTATAATAATTTTATTTAACAAACAGCAATGCGTTTTTTTACTAGAGTTCATTGTCTGCACTGTTGCTCGAACAGAACTTCTAAATGGTACTCAAAAAACGGTACATTAAAAAAAAGGAGACAAAAGCGTGAAAGGAGGTTTAGTGTATCTGAAAAATGTCGTTAGAAACGAGAAAAATATAAAAAATAATTAAATAGTTAAATCAATATTGAAAAATAAGAAAGTGGATGGGTTTCTGACAATCTGTTTGTCTTTGTCCCCCTCACCCCTAATAACTTTTAAAGGGCATGGGGTATTTCGAACAAACTTTTTCGTGTTTAAAATATTTAGGCAAGGACATCTCGTTCCCTTTACTTTTTGATTTGAATATTTTTTCATTCAATATTGAACTGTTCAAAATAAAACTTAACATTAGCACCTACAAAGAAGTTTAAAGCAAATATTAATCCCGACCATAAAGACAGATTCATTTCGAAAGAACTTGATCGGGAAAAGTGCTTGATGAATAACGTGTATTGACAAGATATTTTAAATTTGGACAGTTTTTCGTTCAGTTTTTGAGCAGTTCAAAAAACTCTAGCTTTAGCGCATACGAGGAAGCTTATGGCAAGTATAGATCACGAATATTAAGGCGGAATTGCTTCAAACACACTTTGTTGAAAAAAGGGAACGAAAGGTCTCTGCAAGGACGCCGCATACCCTTATTTTATTTTTAGATTAAAACAACTTTTTGTTCATTTTTTTAAAAAATCAAAAGTTTTTAACTATTAGTATTAAGTGTTTCAAATGTATATTTCGATTCTACAGAAACTAAAAATAATTTCCATGCCGTTATTGATTCTATCATGAAGAAAATAGAATTTTATGTATTTAGTAAATGCATTATTTTAAACAACTTTTTTTCCAACTTTACACATGAGGTAAACATTTAAGAAACTTTGTGGAGAAATATTTGAAAAAACAGTTCTCAAAACATTTTGAATGATCAAAATTGAATGTAGAAAGTATTTTGTAAAATATATATATATTTTTAAATTTTAAAATATTCAAAGCTATTTTGATTATTATTGAATGATAAAAACAGCCCTTATTAAATACGATTTCAAAAAAGTCAAAGTATATTGACACAGAAAAAATATACTTTAATCAATAGCCGTAGATACATTTCGAAAGAATTTCAACTCGTTGTTCGCTATTTGTTCTTTTCTATTTTCACTGCTGAAATCATTCAGGATCTCTATTTTAACAAAATGATCTGAGGTTTTTTAGGACAGTTATTTATATGTAGTATTTTTCTTTCATAAATTTCTTTCACTGAGATTTTTTCTTTTATCTTCTATCGTTTTTCAGAAAACATGTTCATTAATCTATTTCGACAACAATGATAAAAAATGATTTTTTTTTTCAAACTCTTGTTAGTGAACCACGTAGTAGTAAAATAATAAAGAGTTGGAAGAGGTTAAATTTTTCCACTGATTTCATCTTGCCACAAACACCACAAGGACAAACGAACTAAATGATTGTGCTGAATGGTTTTAGATATTTTCTTTCTTGTATTGTTGTGATTTTAACAATAAATATTTAAGCGTAGGTATTGTTTATAAATAATTACGTATTAAGCTATTCATTTTGTAAAATAAACAGAGGAAGATTTGTTAATTTACATGAAAATTTCTGATGCTTTGTTTTTTTTTTCTGAACATTATTTGGTCGAACGAAGGAATAAGATCTCTAACTTTTACCACCTGTATCGATCTAAAAAGTATGATCCGAATCGTATAATCTAATCATGTGCACACGATGAAAAAAAAATAGGTACGAATTAATGACACATTCACATATTTTAAAAGTCGGTTTTTAAAAAATAGAGAAAAGAGAGATTCAAAAACTGGTTTTCCAACATCATAACATAATTTGTACAGTGCAACGTTTATCCAATGGATGCATAAAATATTCAGCTTCTGCTTAAAATAAATGTAAACATATCCCTTTGCACTTCTTGCATCTTTTCAGTTTTTGATACACACGAGTCAGATCACGCAATATCGTGGTGTTCATGTTTTATAAATATTTAAAAAGTACCTGTTACGTGACAAAGTTTTCTTAAACTACAGGTGGTATCTTTGATATTTCCTCGCAAATACTTGCGTTTTGTACATTTTTACCACATTAGAATGCACATAAGACTTCAAATCGAGTCGGTGTAGGTACTCTCTATGTTTATCCTATCTTTTATTTTCATTTTTTAATCTTTTAAAAGTTTATTTTTTATTTTTTATTCTTGTTAGTTTGCAGGAAGAGCTATTTTTGTGCAAAGAAGGGCTTTTTATTTTCCGTTTCCCCCACCTGTAAAAAATAAATAAATAAACTAGTTTTGTATAAATGCAAGAACAAAATGAATTTTTAAAAATTTAAAAATATTGAGTTTAAGAAATAATACATTTGTATTTCTTCAGATATTCTTAATAAACGATTTGACAGCACAAGTTCCAAAAAATAGTAGATGCTCTCGTTTCCGGAAGTTCTTTTTATAGTGCGGAAAAGTTTAAAGCTTTCTGGGGCTAATCCAGGAGTCAAAATAAAGGGTAATACTCTTTCTAATATGTTGCATTTTTTGCAATCCGTGCTATAACATCTTTGATTTTCTCAGAAACTAATAGATTTAGTTGGAATACGTCTTTTTATAATGCTACTTAAGAGAACAAGTTCATGAAAATTTTCATACTCAACGATCAAAATTTTCTTTTTGCCAAAAAAAAAAAAAAAAAAAAATAAGTTGCGAGGAAGTGAGACCTTTACTAACAAAATAAACTCAATGCATAAACTTTCAAGACTTATTTTAATTTTAGCCAAATGATACTACTTTGTCCAAACTAAGCGCTCACACTACAACACAAAGCGATTTTAAACAAACCTTTATCAATCAGGTCGAAAACTGCTATCAACAACCGTCTTTATTTCAAAATTAGATCTGTCTACGCTGCTAATGAATACTAAGAATGCACGGGTAATATCAAAAACATGTTTCTATAGTCTACGTAACGAGAATCAGCGTGTCAAGGCAAAATAACTTTCTCACTCTCCACACTTTTTCTCTTCTGGTTGTCATGGTTACGGCATAATGAACTTTTCCTCACGTTAGTTCTGCAACACATAACATTTGCAGAAGTAGCGTGGGGAAGTTCATTGGGCTGAAACCCTGATAACCAGAAGCGGAAAGGGTGGGAAGTGGGGAAGTTACTTGGCCTTGACACGTTGATTCTCAATACTTAGTCTACAGCAATCTTTCAATCAAATCACATTTTTTATTTTACAGGCGTGACAGAACACATTCAGATAATACTTGATTTTAATTAAAATTTGAAAGAAAAATGAGCAATAAAAGGCCAAATGATCCAAAACCAGTTCAATACAAATTTATCTGTAAATAATTCGACAATATTGCTGATTTAAAACAGAAACAAGAATAAAGTCACACAACAATTGTTATTCAAACGAGAAAAACTGTTTTGAAAAAATTAAGAGGGTTGAATTGTTTTTTGTCTTTCCCTCAAGTTTTGAAAAACGATTGCGCTGATTTTTAACCCCCGACACACAAAGGAAGGGGGTTATAAGTTTGACGTGGGTGTGTGTGTGTGTGTGTGTGTGGCACTCTGGCGCCTAAACGGGTGGACCGATTTTGGAGGAAAAAAATTGTTCGAAAGGTGAGTTGATCGAGAGTGTTCTTAGTTACGTTGAGTCTTTGGATGACATTAATTAACGAAGATATTAGTTAAAAACCTCTAAAACGTTTTTCGCGTTTTCTGCAGTGAAAACATATTTAAAAATTTTTAAATCTAGAACCAAAATCAAGAGAATTTTTTTCCGCGTCTGATAGAATGTGTTTGGAACTTCCATGTTACATAGAATTCGAATAATAACTTTTTAAAAGCAGATTTTAATAACGGCTAAAGGCTTTATTCACGCGATTGATAAGTGAATTCATTGTTGGTTGACAAGGGAATAAAACGCAATGATTGAAAATTTTTATCTGTTGCCAGTTTCTATTTGTTAGCAAATAATATGCTTGAAATTGATTTTTAATAGTATAAGGCTTTTAAAAGGATTTTCAATTTTCCCTCTTGATTCTACAATTGCGACTCAGTGGAGTTATTTTTTAATTTTTAATTTTAGTTACTTGTGATATTAAACGACAGAAGTCTAAATCATAAGTAATTAAAATCAGAAATGATAAGAAAGCTCAAAACCTAATTGAAAAACTCAGGATACTAGATAAAGCGCAATGTAAGTAGTTAATCTGAAAAAAAAGAAAAAAAAAACGTGACACATGCAATGAGTAATATTTTAGACTCGAAAAGTTCGGTATCCTGAACTTTCAGATGTCAGTTCATTATTCTTTTTTATCGAATACTGTAAAAAAAAAACCTACATGCATTTTGAAACACCTGTCTGTGTTCGAGCAAGTTTGTTGGAGTACTTTAGAGATAAAAACCATCAGTCAAACTAGATAAAGCTTTTTAGAAAGAAAAGGCACGATTGCGCTTCTCTGTACTTTTTTATGAGTCATTAATTTAGCATTTGCTTTTTCTTTTCTTTTATAGAGCCATGGCAGAAGCGTTTGCTGTTTGAAATAATTGGAAAAATAACAAACCTTAGACATGAGATATGAGTATTTAAATTCATATCAATAACAAAGTATAATGTTTTTCCGTAGTTATGTTAAACGAAATTAGAATGAACTGGAATATATTTTAAACATGTAACAACTGAAGTGTGATATTCTGAAATCTCAAACTTTTTTTTTCTGGCGTAATTTCATTTGTTTGTCTGAAAATACTGCGCGTCTTGTATAATGTTTGGTCATTCGTTCCGTTTTTTCATATTTTTGCATTTAAACTTATTTGAATTCGCCAAGAAACTAAGTCTTCGTTAATTTCTTTTTTTATGTACTCCTTGCCATGTATACGTTATAAAGTCATGAATTTTGCTTTATATTTTCAATTCATGAATTTAGTCGTTTTAAATTGCTGACTGTACTGGTAGATCTAAACCTCACATTTTAAAGACAAGAACAACAATCCAGTTGGTCAGTTACGGCAAGTTCGAGTCTAAACTAAAGTTTCTTTCACTTATATTTTGCTATCCTGTCATGCATCTAGTCACGCGGAAAATATTCTTTTGATAATTTAGGAAACTTCACATTATTTTTTCATTTCGTTGAGCTCAATTTTTCTTGCAACTCCTTCAGTTCAACTTGCAACTACTTTTGAACACATCTTTTGCAGTTATAACAGTGAAGTGTAGTTAAAACCTTACGTTGCAACTTCATATGTAAAGCAATGTTTTCATTTTCAATCTTTAATAACTATGACAAAAACAAATAAACGTTATTCAAAGAAAAGTACCATTATGAAAATGTTATTAGGAAAATGTTGATAATTTAGGAATCTTTTAAGCAAAAATGAAACAGTTCCCACAAATCTTTTTTTCATTTCCTTATGCTCAATTTTCCTTACATATTTTCCCCATTTAAACTAAGTTTGTGTATTGTCTGCAAAGAAATTGCAATCGTTTTGAACACATTTTTTGTGGTTATAACTCTGAAGTATAGTTAAAATCTTTGATGCAACTTTATCTGTTTCGCAACGTTTTCATTTTCAATCTCTAATAACTATGTTATAAATAAATCAATATTTTTCTGAGAAAAGTACTTCAAAGAATAGATTCTTCCGATAATTAAGGAAAGCACATATCTTTTCAATTCCTTATGCTCAAATTTCCTTACACTTTTCCCCCATTCAAACTGAATTGGTATTTTTCCTGCAAGGAAATTGCAACCGTTTTGAACTCATTTTTTGCGGTTATAACACTTAAGTATAGTTAAAACCTTAGATTGCAATTTTATCTGTTTAGAAACGTTTTCATTTTCAATATCTATAACTATGATATAAAAAATAATCATTATTCGGAGGAAACTATCTCAAGGAATAGATTTTTCTGATAATTTTGGAGAACACATGTCTTTTCATTTCCTTATGCTCAACTCTCCATACATTTTTTCCCCATTCAAACTAAATTTGTACTTTACCTGCAACGAAATTGCAATCGTTTTGAACACATTTTTTTGAGGTTTTTATAATGAAGTATAGTTAAAACCTTAGATTGCAACTTTATCTGTTTAGCAACGTTTTCATTTTCAATATCTAATAACTAATGTTATAAATAAATAAATATTTTTCGAAGGAAATTATCTCAAGGAATAGATTATTTTGATAATTTAGGAGAGCACACGTCTTTTCATTTCTTTATGCTCAACTTACCTTACATTTTTTTCCGCATTCAAACTAAGTTTGTATTTCGCCTGCAAAGAAATTGCAATCGTTTTGAACACATTTTTTGAGGCTATTATAATGAATTATAGTTAAAGCCTTTGATTGCAACTTTATCTGTTTAGCAACGTTTTCATTTTCAATCTCTAATAACTGTGTTACAAGTAAATAAATATTTTCGAAGAAAAGTATTTCAAAGAATAGATTGTTCCGATAATTTAGGAAAGCACATGTCTTTTCAATTTCTTATGCTCAAATCTCCTTACATTTCTCCTCCATTCAAACTGAATTGGTATTTTTCCTGCAAGGAAATTGTAACCGTTTTGAACGCATTTTTTGCGATAATAACACTTAAAGTTGAAATCTAAGATTTTAACTATACTTATATGTTTAGCAACGTTTATATCTAATAACTATGATATAAATAAATAAACATTCGAAGAAAATTATCTGAAGAAATAGATTATTTTGATAATTTTGGAGAACACGTGTCTTTTTCCTTATGCTCGAGTTTTCTTACATTTTTCCCCATTCAAACTGAATCTATTTTGCCAGAAAAGAAATTGCAATTGTTTTGAACACATTTTTTTGAGGTTATTATAATGAAGTATAGTTAAAACCTTTGATTGCAACTCTATCTGTTTAGCAATGTTTTCATTTTCAATATCTAACACTTATAATATAAATAAATAAACATTATTTAGAGAAACGTTTCGTTTGATAAAACAAAAGTGTTCGAAAACAGCCTACAAGTTGTCGGATAAATGATCGTTTTTGTCTGTAAAGACCTCTTTTTCCCCATTGAAGGAGGATTCCCATGTTGCACACAAATAGGCTGTTTTTGCCAAACAGCTTCAGAAAGAACTAAATCGTCTTTAATGTGATCTTCAAATGAGATTCTACTTATGTCTCCGCATACAGAAAGAACCTTTAAGAATATCAACGTGGAATTTTTAAGCAAATTACATCATATGTCTTACATTAATCAAACAGAGCACCACTATGCAGTTTTAATGTAGAAATGAAGTTCGACTGGCTACAGAATTTTTTTAGTCTGGAGTATAAAAAAACTGCCTCAAATAGTTTATTGTTTATTATAAAATTAGATGTGATATATTTCTTAAAATTTAACGTATTTCAAAGCAGCAGGAATTATCGTTACTTATTACTTTTAGCATTTTATGTACTGCTATTATTGTGTACAACTACTACTTTATTTGATATTAAGAGAAATACGACTTTTTTTAATTATTCTTTACATTATTTCAAATAGGCAGTCAGAATGGATTATATTTTTTTTCTTTCAAACACAATCTAATGCAAAAATTCAACAAATAAATTTTAACACACTCTTAAGTGTATTGGTCTTTCGCAATCTGCAGCTGATAGTTTTTTGTGGTATTTTGGCATAACAAAATACTGAAATTTATTTCGTGACCTACATTTTGTTCTGTGACTTCATAAAAAACAATCGCTTTACTTATGCTCAAGGTCCCACGTGCGTACAACTGCATGAGGTTTAATTAGCTGGAAAGAACCTTAAGACCCAACTCTTAGTTTTGAAATAAAAACAAATTATACAATTTGATAGCAATAACAACTGTTCAACAGTTACCGGACCTCAGTATTTTAGTACTGAGAATAAGAATGACCTTCCAGATTCTGAAAAAAAAAGCATTTCCATTGAAAACTTCGGCCACAAAATTCTTATCTGAGCAGTAATTTGTCAATGTCACAGTTGAAACTTATTTTTCTTTGTGAATATAAAACAAATTCCACAAGCTTCTGTTTGTTTGTGGCCTGATTTAGCTACTTCTCATTAGTAAGAATTGCCAAGAGGTAGATTTTCTCCAAAACACTCATTTGATTGATATGAAATCCAGCCCTCCTGTTACTCCTAATCTACCCTAATTGAATGTTATTCGATTCATGCTTAACAGATACTTCGTAACGATGTGAAAATCCACAATTTTCGAGAAATTATATTCACGAGGGAGCAAAAAAGTTTTTTAAAAAACTGCAAAAAGTGTTTGACACTATTAAGCGAAAAGGGCTGATGTTTTCTCAAAAATATTTAATAAAATCTTGATATTTCCTTTTTTCTTATAAAATAAGTGTCTTAACTGCGAATTTAAAAATAATGACTTATTATGAGAAACTTTTTTGCGTTATTCACCTTTGAAATATGTGCAAAACTTTCTGGGACAAGCCATATTTTGTCATCTAGCTAGCAAATCGCACCTACATACCATGGCATATGGAAACAACTTCATATGTAAGTGTGAAAAAAAAGTCATGCTGTTCCTTTACCTTTGATCTATTTTACTCTACATGTTTTCAAACCAGATCGCTCGATGGAGCTTTCATAAGCATTTCCTCGATCAAGTAGAATTCTAAGAGTTAATGTTGAAATTCAAAGTTATAAGTGTTTTAGAATTACCATTCTCATCTCACCATCAGCAGCATTAACTGTAATGAGTTGACTTAACAAGCATTATCCGTTGTCCGTTTTCAAAAACTCAACATATCAAAACAATTTGGAGATTTACTAGATCGGCGAGACATAAGCTCAAGCGACTATTTGGACAACGTTTAGGAAACTAGTAAAGAAATTGCGAAGTCTGAGACCAATCACGAAGATAAGAAAAAGAAAGAAGGAAAATAATATCGCAAAGTAATCAGTTGCACGGATAAAGGCCCTATTTACTACCAATGCACAAAAGTTTAAACACTTTAAACGGAGAATAGAAATTTCTCATAATAAGAGAAAGTAATAAAACGTTATTAAAAAAGTAAAAAAGTAAATTTATGCGGAGCAATTTGGTTCAATATAAGTTTGCACTTTCGCAGAGTCACAGGCAACGTATTTTCATTTTATCACAATATTTAATGTTAAACATCATATTTCCAATTTCTCTCAAAAACCTAAGAGTGGATTAATTAGCTTAACCTTGTTATTTTCATGGAAAAGAAGCGAATAAAAGCATTTTCAGTTCTAACAGTAAATAATCAAAAAAATAAAATCTTTAATAATGTTTTACAAATTAATTTCTTAGAAGCAAGTAAACTTAAGTGTCCACAATATCACTTAGGAATTTTATCTTATGATCTATAACTATAAATAGTAAATGCTTTGGTAGCTAGTTCGCGAAAATTTTTAAATAGAAACAGTCATTGAGAGCATTCGTTTAAAAATTCTTTAGATTTCGAAAGTTTGAGAAAAACTAATCGCATCCTCTATTTTGAAATATTACGTAAATAAAACCGCATCACGCACTTTTATGGTAAAATAGTTCACAAATTCAGAAATGCAAGCTTGATTGAAACTATTCCAGAATTATAAAAATCTCCACCGCAAAATTCTTCAAACATTAAATTCCTATTCAGTGGCACTCCTACGCTTATTCCTCGAATATGCCCACGTCTGCCTGCGCATTATTAGAACATCTGTTTTTAGCATCAGCATAATAATAGGATCCGCGAATGATTTATTTCCCGCTGCATATTTGTTTTGGTTATGAAAGGGATTTCATCTCTGCGTTTCAATTTATTTCGAATAGTCTTAAAAATGTGTCCTCTGCGTATTCCAAGTGTGCATTGTCGTAGGCTTAAAATAAAGTTAAGCCAATATATATGTTTATTTGAATTATTATATATTTTTTTCGTATTTTAAGAAAATGTGATTTTTATAGCACATTTTTAACTTACAACTAATTTTTTATTAAAACATTTTCAAATTAATAAGGTTCTTTAAAAGCCACTAACAAGTAAATTTGTATCAGACACAAGTAATTAGTAAGCCACTATTCATAAAATACAACTTGAAAAAAACATTGTAGGCCTGCTTTTTGAAATTGAAATCACAAAGAATTACTTTTATCAACGAAAGAAAATTGTGCCCTTAGGGAAGAAAGCAGTTCCAGTGACGCGAGAAATCCAGAAAAGAATGTATTCAGTTACTTTCTAAATCTGTTTCTGAATAAAATGCCTTTGTCTTCCGTACTTTTTGCTTCACTTGGATTGTTTAGATCCAGTAGCTCATAAGTTTATGCATGGGCAAAAACATTTTTTAATTGCAAAACGTGTCTATATTAGCTTTTATATTCTGTGAAATGTTAACAATGGTTTACTGGTTAGTATTCATTGTTATTATTAAAATTAACTACATCTTTTTTTCTTATTTGTAGCCACAAACACGTAGGGGAAGGTTGTCGTCAATGAACCGGTCCCATGAATGGACTTCGAAAATATTTTCCTCGCCAGAGTTTCCTCGGGCACGAAATCAGTTTTAGCTTATTTTGTATCAAAACTGCCCGATGCAGAATCGTCCAAGAGCTTGAATTAGTACATCATATTGTTAAACGTCCAAATAAGATTTCTACTATTCACTTACTAATGATTGACATTTACAATTTGTTTCACATGCTTTGAATATTACTATACAACTAAACAAGAACATTGATTTGAAAGAGTGCATTTTCAAGTGCTATTTCCCATATTTAAAGTTTCATCATGAATCGTCACAGCAGTGACAACTATAAGCACATTCAAAAGGACGCAGTTGCTATCATTGAACCGTTAGGTGTTTCTATGAATGAACCAGCTAACAAAGTGATTCATTCATGGAATCTTACAATTATTATTATTATTGAAGTTTCAGCTCAATTATCTTTAATAATTGATCAATCTTTTTAAATTAGTGTGATAATGATGAAAAAATATTTTAAAAATAAGTTTTGAAAACTCCCCTCAGTTATTATATTTTCAACTTAAAAACTTGTGCAGTCGCTTCAGTATTTGTTGAAGTGAATTTAAATAATTTCAAGTACGTTTGTTGTTCGAGAAAAATACCAAATCAAGTGAAATACTGTCAGTGGATAACTGAGAGCATGAATCGTGCTATAGCAAAATCCTTGTCGTCAAGTAAAATATTTGTGGCTCAAAATTTTGGAACTTGGATGAAACAGGACTCCCATTTGTTCAAAAGAGGGCCATGAAATTTTAGCTAAGAAGAGTAAGTCAGATGTTAGAAAATATTAAGTGGTGAGCAAGGTGTGGTGAAAACAGCTGTATTGTGTGAGTCCTTAGGGGCTTGCATGTTTCTCCTATGATAAAAAAATAATTTAAAAAAAATCTCTTTTTTAATAACTTTGTATTATTTTTAGTGTTTGTTTATCTCCTGTAATAACTATTTATATTTTCCTGTTTGATTTTCTTATTTGAGAATGTGGTTCATCGATGGAAACTCAATGTTCCGCCCATAGCTATTGGTTCCGTTGAATGAACCAGATACTTAAATATTTCTTTTTATTTTTTGTTCTTTATTGAATACTATTAAAATAAAAGCGAATATTTTTATTAAAGGAGACATATACTGAGTAATTATACCTACCGTCAAAATAAAGTTTGAGTCTTAACGACTTCCTAAAAAAGGTCAAAAGTGTGGTTCATTGACGAAAACCTTCCCCTATTTCTTAACTGATCAATTCAGTCCTTAGTGATCAAACATCGAAACTTTTAGAAAAATGTAAGAAACCTTTATTATTAAAGCAATTGTTAATTTAATAAACAGCGGCAGGAAAGCACAGTTCGTCAAAAATCAGTAACAAATGGGCATTTCACTGAAAAAACAAATAAGTTTTATTCGGGCAAAACGGCTCAAATCTATAGATACACCTCTAGTGTAAAAAGAAAAAGTTTAAATTTTGTGCGCAGCACACTGTTAAAAAAAAATTCCGAAAAGTTCCTGGAAAATAATGGGCAACTAATAGGTTAATTTCTGAAAGTAACATATCTGGCAAAAAACAGAAAAAAATTCGCTAAAACTTAGTAACTTTCCTGAAAATAACATGGAATCTCTCTGAAGAATTCATGAACCATCCCCATAAAAACCTGTCCTTCTTAAATAATTCAGGAACCTTCTGAGAAACATTGAATATGTTTTGTAGCACGGATATGTTAAGCACGACACCTTTCTAATCAACCAGGAATGCTCCGAAAGCAACTACGAACAAAGCTACAGCCGCATTGTAAGCAAATACCATCTCATTTCCCTGCAATTCTTGCAAAACTACAATACACAGAGACTGCATTTTGCACTTTCTTGTAGTTCAGTCAATTTGGACTCATTGTAACTTAGTTGAGGGCGAAACACCAAATAAAAAGTTAAATACATTTTCATACTGGTAGCTAAAAGTGTTTTTACAACAATAGGAATTTTGCATTCAAGAAACTTGTAACGACTCACGAAAACCTTTTTGCAAATATACTTGTTTTTTGCAGGAAACTGATGGAAATACTAGAAGGGTGTCTGGAAATGATTTGTGAAGTTTTAGAATTTTCATTCACTGCGGAAAAAAAGAGAATACCTTTTATCGTAAGTATACTGTAATTACTATATTTTTGAACGGATTTTTTAAGTATCCTATCACCAACTATTCAAGGTAAACAAATTATCACTAAAGCTGTCAAATTAAAAATATTTAAGGCATTTTTTTCTTTTACTCGATTTAAATTTATTGTTGAAAAACTTTAATGCATTAGTCAAATAAAAATATTCCTTTCGTGGCGAAGGGGGGCTAGCGGAACACTTACACATCTTTTGTCTTCAAAGTTCCTCCCTCTTTAGATTGTAGTGCACTTTAAAGGTTATTCTTGAATTGCACTACAGAAAGTGCTAATACTCGATCAATACAAAGAATAAGTACTTGATTTTTGAGATGAAAAGATAATGGTTAAAAGGGCAATTTAGCTGAAGTAGCAAGTTGATTGTTCAGGGTATGTATGACCTGTAACATATTTTTCAGCTTCCTAATCAGTACAGCGTGCTTGAGAGCTTTAAACAGAAATTGAAGGATAATTAATCAAACATTTCTCTTTTGCTTGTGCATAAATTTTAGGGTGAAAACTTAGGTTTTGTAGATTATTTATCATTTTAATGTGTAATATTACATCAAAATAATAGTAAAATGACAGATATCTTAACATGCATTCATCAACTCAAACGCTGCTTAAAAAAAATTAAGAAACCAAAATTTTTGTTTTTCGATGCATGAGATAGTAGGGTGTGTCTTATAATGCGCTTTTCGAAAAAAAATTTTGGGTTTCTTATGGGGCACCCCTTTAATTGCTTCTTTTTGATGAAAAAACACACACATAAAAGTTTCATAGAATTTGAACAAAATTTAGAGGTTGCTACCAGCAATTGAATTTGCGTTCATTGTGAAAAAAAGAGTAAAAGTAAGCTTCTAATTTTATATTGCAATATTTGAAATCAGCATGAAATTGGATTTGTTAGGGTAACCCAAATACTTATTTCCTATATCTACAAAAAAATAATAAGCATTTCATGGTTGCTATGTTATAATAATGTCAAACAAAAAGCATGCAAAAGTTTGACTACGCCATTCATATCATATGGTTACAATTTCAGTCTTTTACATCCAGCAATAAAATCCCCTAATTTTTTCCTTTGGTTTTAGTTCTACAACATCTGCTGTACAGTGTTTCATTGGAAGAGTTATTTTTTTAAAATCTTGTTAAGAAAGCGGTCAATTTGGAGTGTGTCTCTTCAGAAATGTAGCCTTTAAAGCAAATAAAAGCAACATCCTCTTCTGACAAGTAGATGCCAATGGAAATTACTTGAAACAACAATTGAAATTTTGGCATTTTCCTTCTTGATAGTGAAAATGCTTTTCAACAACATAAGATCAAATCTAGATAAATTTGAATGCAAATTCTTGTTCTTCAGAATCAGTTGAAGTAAATTCAGTTACAACAGAGGCTAAAACAACTACACTTTCACGAAAATTGATGCAGATTCTTCATGATTTTCTTTCTTTCAAAGTTTCTTCTTTTTGCGCAAGTTCTCTTGCCTTTTTAAATAGAGATTTATTAGTTACCAATTTTGCCTTGTCATCCTAGTTTTCGTTCAGTCAGAAATACTTTCTCGTCTGGAATTGAAATCTTGCGTAAAGTAGCACCAGCAAAAGCAATGCCAAACAAATAATCTAATGATAGATTCCAATGATTTTTTTTTTATTGCCGAAATAGGATGCTTTTCCTTTACTTTCTGAGTTGTTAACTAACAACTTGTGTTTCTTTGAGTTGTTAACTAATAGTTAGTTAAGAGGTTTAGAGTTGATTGTAGGTATAGTTAATCAACATAATTAAATAAAGTATAAAATAATTACAAAGTCAATAACAATCTAATTTATCACTGATTAAAATTAATGACAAAAAGGTTACATAAATAAATATTACAATAATCAATGCAAAAAAAGTAAGATTTCATAAATTTTACAGCAATGGTAGCAACCTCTAAATATTACTCAATTTTTATTTTTAAGATATGTGATTTTTTTTTCATCCAAAAAAACAAAATGAGAGGGTGCCTCATGAAAAAATAACACTTTTAAAAATAAGACGCACCCTATGAGACAGTCTCCGTAAACGCTATGTTTTTTTTTAGGGTGCGCGATCCAATAAGGGTCTTTATTTACATAGGAGAGAAGTAGAATGTAACATCGTTTGCATTTTTATGAATATCCTAACTGGTTTTAAAATAAAAATTCTTAAACCACCATGAGTACGGACTTTAACCCACTGAAATAAACTGCCACTTGCAAAAATGCTACTATTCATTTTTCGTCCATAACAGTTAGCGTACTTCATTCAAGAAACCTGAAAGTGCTGGCTACGCATTAAATACAAGACAAGCATTTTAATACATTTCATCTGTAGAAATAACATTATGTCTGCTTAACACACGCTCACTCCTTTCTACAACGTCATATCTCAAAAAACGTGATTTTTCAGGAGAGTGATTTTAAAAATTAAAAGTTAGATATCATGTAGTAAAACTACATTTCAAGCCACTAATTGAATTTCGTCTTACGCATAAGGCCTATTTCAAGTAAATTTGGTGTTTCTTCTCTGTTTCACAAAGAATAAGTGTAAAAAATATAAGTTTTAAAAACGAGTGTTTTTTATGACGTTTTTGCACTTAATTTCAAAGATGCGATTTGAAATATCTCAAATTAAATATGTCATTATTTCAACTAATTGTTCTCGTTACATTACCGACAGAAATGCAAATAGTACGTTCTTGATCAAAAAATAAAAATGAAAAATTATCTTTTTTTTTTTTTTTGGCGCACAATATTTTTCGGAAGAAATAATACCATCTTTCACTAAACGACGCAGATGTTTTATACCTAATTGATCAAGCACATTCCATGATGTAAAATACTTGAAAATGCAGATACAATTCTTTCGCTCTCTAACGATCATATATTAAGTTCAAGAAAAGCAGAGATATGCTACTCAATCATGGAAGCTCAAAAAAAAGGCATAACTCAAAATCGCTAATTTTTCAGATCTGACGTTTCTGAAAGGAGTGATTGACATAAGGTTGCATAGTGCAAAATAATGGCGTTTGTTTAGTACAGATGAATGAAGTTTTAAATGTCAAAAAAAAAAACATTGAAAATTTGGTTTACATATTTTAAGCGACTTTTAGCCTTTTACTGATGACGTGAATCCTGTTATTCTTATCTTTCGGGACTGTTTCAGTTGTAGTTACAGATAAATCCTTCAAAACACACTGTAAATTTATTTTACAGATTTTAAGTGAACCTTTGCCCTTCACTTCCGTGAAAAGGATTTACACAACAAAAGAGTTAGGCTTTTTCTACATTCACACATTTTGTAATATCAATATGTATCGCTTAGTTCGTATATGTACGTATTTTTCGGTACTGCTCCAGTTGTAATTAAGCAGATAAATCATTCATGAATCATTGGAAATTTTCCTACTTAAATTTTATAAATTTAGTAGAAAGTACGTGAAATGTTAAAAATCGAGGTTTTATACTTCTCCCCTCTCCACTACTTAAGTTGCAAAATAATCACCTCATTATTTAAGGTTTAGGTATGTAATTATTTATGAAGCATTTTTTTTTTTTTTTAAATTTATAACGCCAAAACTTATGCTAAAAATGGAAACCAATAAGTTAATTTGCAGTATCGATCCACTGATATATATTGTGATTTAACCTTAAAAAAGGGTAATCTAAAAAACTTATTACAGTCAGAATAAAATTAATTTCGAAAAAAGTAAGGAGAACAATGCAATATGCTACATATTGATGCAAAGTTCTGGCTAAGATTTCGCGTAAGAAAAACAAGTGAAGATTCGTGATAAACAAAACCAAACCTGTTGAAACCAAAACCTTGCAAGGAAAAATCTTTAAAGTATATTGTGAAATGTATACAAGCAAGGCAATACAAATCGCTATTAAGAGTAGTCCGCTCATGATGTCATGCTTTGAAGGGGAAACCATAGCTCTTGAAATTGTGACAGTTTGTGACCGGGGGGGGGAGGAGAAAGAGGTAACAAGAAG
Source organism: Uloborus diversus (assembly GCF_026930045.1). NCBI lineage: Eukaryota > Metazoa > Arthropoda > Arachnida > Araneae > Uloboridae > Uloborus > Uloborus diversus. The sequence continues at coordinate 117,010,319 of NC_072735.1, forward strand.
TATTATATCACGTTTTTTGTACAGCAGCATGCTTTTATAATGCACTACAGGGTGTATCAATACAGCGTTTACAGACTTTCAGGGCAGGTAGAGTACACCTGGACGATGGGAAACCACATAGCAATGCATGGAAACGTGTTTATTATCCTTAGTACAGCAAAAAACTAAAAAAAAGAACATTAAGGAGCCACCGATTGTCATCAAAGTATATGTTCAAAATTACGACCACCCCGGGTCGTGGTGCATGCCTCACATCTCCGGCGCATTGAACATCGAACAGCGCGGCAACAAAAACTGCGTATGCGCAAGCAAAGTCATCTGCTGCTTTGGTTTACGTAGCGACTTCTATGGTGTACACAAGACAAAAACTTACCAGTACTAAAAATAATAAACATGTTTTCTCCTTTTATTCGTGTCCTGTCTGTCTTGTCTTTTGTATCACTATCCCATCAGGGGTAGCGTTTCCGACCATGCATTGCTATGTGATTTTCTATCATCTACGTGTACTTTATCTCCCCCTGAAAGTCTGTAAACGCTGTACTGATACACCCTGTATAGCAAGACATGTGACAAAGGGGGAGGGGTAGTAAGAAGACTGGAAGCACTTTCTGAAAAGGGAGTGGAATCAAATATGCTAAAAAAGTGTGACATCATTTATAGACAACCCCTCATTTCAGCATATTATTTCTGAGCATTACTCTATGTGATTTATGCTTAAAACAATGATTAATAAATAGAAAACAATTTTTAACTGAGTGTTATTTAAAAAAAAATATTTAAAAAATGGAAATCTTTCAAATCTGTTAATTAAAAATTTTAAACAAAGTTGCTTACAAATATGCAACAAATAATGCGTCTTGAGGTTTTTCGCTTTACCTAAATACAAGAAATTCAGAGCGTCTAAAAAAAGTCATCCGCAAAATTGCGTTAGAAGAGGGCTTTTATGGTGTTCAATTTGCAGCTATAGGTACTAAAAGTACGCTTGATGGAACAGACAAATGGGAACGAAAGCACTTCGAAAGAAAAGAACGATTTCCCTTGCTCTTGCTTGGCTACATCTTCATTAACTTTTCAGGAGAGATCACAGTCAACTCAAAAGATGTTGAAGTATTGAGAACCTTATCGCACAAAGTTCAGAAACATTTATTTATTTATGGAACGAAGTATGAGCATCAAAGATTTGAACCTTTTTATGAATTTTTATGCGATTAAAAAGATTTGTCAATTGAGTAAAGTGTTGAAAAATGTGTGCAATTAATTTCGAAATTTGAAAAGATTTTTTTTTTTTTTTTGAATAAAGATAGATAAAGATATTTAACTCTTTTTAGAACCAAAACTCTGACAAAGTTCGATTAATATAGAAGTTTTCGTAAAGGAAAGGGGTTACAATACCTCAAAAAAGACCAAACGATCACATTTTCATATTGCTTTTTTCAAAACTAAAAATCGTTTCAAACATAGAGGGAAAAGTTCATTGCTTTATTTGACCAATTTGTAAAGATATGAGGAGTTTCAGGTCTTGCTCGATGTGTGTTCTTATGCAAAAGAAAAACTTTTAATGCTTTTTCCTCTACGATCATCTTTTTTTTTTTTCCAATATTATTTGAATCCCTAAGAATTTTTTTTTAATTAAAGATACAGCTTTTAAATAACACTTTTTTCTGTAATGGAAATATATTTTACAAAACTGTGCATTGGATAAGCAATTTATAAAGTACTAAAATGTTTAGAGCATGATGTTCCTGAAAAACAAAATTTGCTAAGACATTAATTCGATTTTTTACATAATAACAGAAAATTTCGTTTAGTAAAAAACATTTTTAAAATAAGTGCAAAAACAAAAAAATCTAAAAGATTTTAAAAAATTTCAATTTTTCTAACATTTTTGAATTAAAAACGAAAGTGAGCAATAATTTTACTCTTTGAAAATGAATTATTGATTGCTGTATAAGTATGCACGCTAAAGTTTTAACGAAATACAGAATGTTCTTAAATTAAAAAAAAATGTTTGGAAGGCTATGTGACCCTAAAGAATAGCAGTTATTGGAATATGAAGTAGAAAGTAAAAAAATAGCAGAAATCAAAATTTGTTTCAAAATGTTAAATATTTCGAGTTAGAAGTCCGTGTAGCGTAAGTTAATAGCAAAAGTATTAGTAACAGTTTAAGAATTCATAACCTACAAACCTTTAGTACACTAGCCTAAGAAAACGGTAGAACTGCTATCAAACCAATATTTCCCTTTTTAGAATCTGTAAAGTTGTAAACAGTTGAGAATCGTCGTGTCGAAGTCACTGTATTCATTAAAGATGTTAAATTTAATCAAAAGTTCAAATGATCCAATGAATTTTCTCCTGATGATTAATGGATAACTTATCGTTTGTCTATTCAATAACTCTCTCTCGTATTAGAATGTTAAATAAGTTCGATATCACCAGAGCATAACCAAGTACGTGTGCTTAATTTTGCGACCTGTGTTCGGAGAGCTGAAATTCTCAAATGAATTTGAATGAACAAAATTTGTATTCCTCGAAATCCTATTTACATTGCTAAATGAAACACGAGTGCCCAGGAAATGTCATTTACTAAACATTGACGCTTTTGAATTATAAATACAGCAAATTTCTATGAATGTGTTTACAATTCAAGAGAAATGTCCTACATATGAAGCATTAATTAACACTTTAGAATCTTCATTTTAAAAAAAACTTGTTTATTTTGTTCCTGCATTAGTAGCGAAAGTATAATTACGTGATTCATATTCTAATAATAAATTCTAAATTTCATTGAAATGCAACTTGTTTTCTTTATAAAATTATAAATATATCATTATGAGTAATTTTAGTAATTAGTCAAAAACACTTGTGAAATATTTGCGTCGCAGATGAAACATTGGTGGGTACTGGCCACAACGTTTAGAAATGCGGATGTAAATTCTAACTCGAACAGAACAAATGTAACTTCCAATCAACGACAAAAAAAATTATAGTAAAAAAAACCGTCATTTAAATAAATGCAAAATTATCTACTATTACAATTTTTATATCAACGAGTTCACATACTATTTCGAAGAAGTTCTTATACTTATCACCTGACAATTAAGATTTTGTTTTTTCTTTGCCAACTTTTATGGCTTAAAAATAGTGGTTTTCTAACGTTCTTAGTTGGTGTCAACTGTTGTAAGTGCTGAGTAAACTGCGCATATTGAAAAATAATAGAAGCGTCATTTTCAATATACGCATTTACTCTAATTTTTACGCAAGAGGTAATTTTTAAAAAAACAAATATTGTTAAGCTCACTCACTGCAACAGAAGTTCTATACAAAAATGTCATAAATTCCTTATTTACAAATAGCGCAAATTAAATTGCATGGTTAAATTCCGTTTTTTTTTTTTTTTTTTTTTTTAATACTTCCTGTGGTATTTTTGGGTTGTTAGCCATTCTTTCTCTTTTTCGACAATAAAGATCGAAGTAAATTGTAGTCTATGTAGTGTAAAAATTAGAGCAACAAACAACAACGTGATCACACTTTTTGACTCAACACAAGAGAAGAGCGATAGCTCTTAGTCAGGCTCAAATGATAAAGAAACTAAATATCAAAATATTTTAGACGCTCGTTTATGCTCCATGTAATGTTTTCATCAAGTTTAATCAATCTTTCCGATCAAAAGCTTCTGAGGAAACGAACGCTTCCAAATTCTTTCATCTGAGGACATTGTATTCATAAAAAAGTAGAGCTTTTCAGCATGGCTTCAGTGCTATCACCTATCATTGTCAACGAAAGAGCTAAAACCAGCAGTTTTGCAATGACAGACTAAATTATTTAAATGTAAAATATGTCAGTAAATATGCAAATATTTTTAAGTTAAGAGTATCGAATGTACGAGAAACAAATGAATAAAAAAGGGTAAAATTTGCTTGAAACCGTTTGAGCCTGAAACTACATCAGAAACAGGAATGTTAAACTCCGCAATTACAATATTTCCATCTCAAACCCCCTGAAAACCACTCGTGAACCCCCAGTAGTTCGCGAACCACCGGTTGGGATCCGCTAGGCTAGTGGAAACGTTTTAATGGAATATGAATGTTGTTTTTCTCGCTCATTGTCAGCGACAAATATTATTTTATAATTTAACGACAACAATTGTTCTTTCTTAATTTCATAATTTATTCAACATCTTTCTCGCTAAAAGTATTTGCGAAAGTTGATTGATATTGTTCGATTATGCGTTGAAATTATTCGGTAAAGCGGGGATCTTTAACATTGTGTCTATGAGGAAATATTCGGTTCCAAGAGGTTTTATTCGTATAAGCGGGGTATTCGTATATCCGTTACCCGATTAAGCAGGGCCGACAGTATTGTTAAACTGGATGGAATAATCGATTCCAATCGATATCACGCCGTCCATATAGCAATCACCTTATTCATTGTGGATCCGTTTTACAACAAAAGCGTTTCCATTATACTTCCAACTTGTGTAGAAAGTACGTTCAATCCAAACAACGTAAAAAGGTCTCCAACCATAACTGTGCCTCTCAAAGCCCGAACTGCAGCCTTATTGAAATACTCTGGGTTCTTCTGAATTGGTGCACCAGAAACAAAGATCTTACAGGCCAAAATGAAATGTTAGTGGGAATTCAACTCAGTTGGGATAGCATTGGATTCGATGGTCAACTACTAATATAATATATCCTTGTGTGTGGTGGTAATTGCTTCTAAATTCGCCACTTTAATGAAGGGAACTTTTAATGCAAAATTATAGTATCTAGAGAAATGTATTTTTACCCCTTGAATATAAGATTAAATTCATACGAGAAATTATTTCGTTGAGTATTTCTTGAAAACCTGATAAACGAATGGTGTATTGAAATTAATGCGCGATATTGTATTTCCATCATTTTTAGTTCAAATTCCAAAAAGGTTCAAACTCTTCAGTTTCGTCAAGCGTAATAAAAGTTTTAAAGTTCTAGAACTTAACACAAATACAAATGTGACGACCAGTAACAGGCTCTAGACCAAGCTAGGCTGGTCCCATTCAGTTTATAAGTCACCAATGATGATCAATGGGCCTCTTAAAGCAATCCACCCCCTTGCTCTTTGCCACCTCTTCCGGTAAGCTGTTCCAAGTGCCCACGACCCTACTAAAGAAGTAATTTTTCCTATTTTCCAGGTTAGCCTGAGATTTGAATTGATTAAAACAATGTCCCCTTGTCTTATTTTCCTGAGAAAATTTAACCCGTTAACATCTTTCATTTTGATAAATTTTACAACTGAATCATGTTTCCTCTGGCTCTCCTTTGCTCCAGGCAATACATATTAAGCCTAATATGTCTGTTATCATAGTCTAAATCTGAAATTCCTCTTACTAGTCTAGTAGCCCTTATTTGAACCCTTTTCAATACAGAAATATCTTTCCTGAGATAAGGAGACCAAAACTAAACAGCATACTCGAAATGAGGTCTTACTAAATTCCTATATAACGGCAGAGGAATCTTCTTAGATTTGTTTGAAGTAGATCTATTGATAAAACCAAGCATTCTGCTGGCTTTGGTACTTGCAATGCTGCACCGTTGACTAAACTTGAAATCCTGATTTATTAAGATACCCAGATCAATAACGTTTTCTGCGTGACCTAACCCATTAAATAATAACTTGTACGCTTATTTCTATGACCTAAATATAGTACTTGACATTTCCCTACATTAACTGCCATACGCCACTTATTCGCCCTCTTATTAATATGATCTAAATCCTCTTGAAGCTGTTTTACTTTTTCCTCATTCCCTACAATCCCCATAACTTTTACATCATCAGCAAAACAATTTGTTTCCAGAAATATTTTCATCAATGTCATTCATAAAAATAACAAACAGAAGAGCCCCTAAAACTGATTTCTAAGGAACCCCGCTTAAAACATCATTCCATTTAGAATGATTTTCTCTCCCAACTACTCTTTGTTTCCTTCCAGTAAGCCAATTCCAAACCCAAAGTAAGGTTTTTCCTCCTATTCCTATATTAGCTAGTTTGCTGAGAAGAGCAACATGCGGTATCTTATAAAAAGCTTTTTGAAAATAAATATAAAGAACATCCACACACTTTTTGTTATCTAAAGCAAAGGTAACCTTGTCATAGAAATGCAATAAATTCGTAGCAAACGATTTACCTTCAATGAAACCATACTGCAAACTAATCAACAGACTAGTAGTCTCTAAGAAATTCATAATATTAATTTTGATCAAAGTTTCAAAAATCTTACAAACCATTGAAGTCAGACTTACAGGTTTATAATTCCCTGATTTACCTTTAGACCCTTAATAACAAGTTATAAAGTTTAAACCTTCAAAAACTAAAACATAGTGGTAATTTCTCTTCCTGAGCAACTCGCGATGAGAAAAAAAAGTTCTCCGTTGACGAGGACGAAAAATACAACACGTGACTGAACAAAAAAAAAAAAAAAACTTGCAAAGAAATTGGTATGCATGCAGTTTACTGCACAGTTTTGTTTCCATCGTTATCAGTATCCACTGTAAAATATTTTAATGTCACCTGTTTCGTTTATAATCGTCATTTAATTAATTCCGATTAAACATTATTTTCATTACTAATCGTGATTTTTCCGAAATCGTATTTATCTTCTAAATTTTAATCTTAAAATTATTTTAAATTTTAGTCTTAGTTAAATTCATTTAACTGACTTTGGTATTTTTGACCTGGCTTTGAGAAAAATATCTTGTTCTACTTTTTCTGTTTTATTTTGCGGGAAATATTTATAGTTTATAATTTTGCGGGGGCATAGATCTTGAATTTATTTTGCGGGAAAATAAGTTCAAGATCTATGTTGCAAACATTAACGCTTCCATTAAGTTTGACAATCGGTATCGATGTTGAACCTCAATTTTAAATTATTTATTTTACCAAATAGTTCGTTCGCTATTTTTTTTTTTTTTTTACAAGTTTAAGAAAAAGTCAGCATTCAGAGCGCATTATTCTTTTTTTCCTGTTAAGATTCTGAAAATGTGCTACGTGAAAAACACTATTTTAGACTTCAACTGAGTTTGTTACCGTTATATTTTAAATATAAAATCTATCCGGAGTAAAAAAAAAATTTTTAACCTGATCTGTGAACAAAAAACAAATAAACAAAAAAAAAAAAAACTAAGTTAATTATTTCACAAAATATCTATATTAACACAACTTTATTAAATCAACATTAAGAACAAAACCTTGTTTTGATGATTAAAAATTAGGAAATTAAATTTATATATGAAGAGGATATACATTTATATATATTAGATATGTGTGTGTATATATATATATAGAGAGAGAGAGAGATTTAGCTACGTCACACCAAACATTACAAAATATGTATTATTTACTATAAGAATTACGACTCGTCAAAATTCTTTAAGCAAACATGATTAAAGAAAAATCTATGCTTTGAAAATAATTATCAGAAATAATTTATTCACTCTTTAAAAAAAAACACAAATTCACATACATTCTATTAAGGTTACGGAAATAAAAATGCAAACGATGACTGGACATTTAACACAGCTGTATATATTATTCATAACTTGGTTCAAACATTCAACTATCTTGAAACGGAAAAACTCGCAATTTTGCACGAACTTGAAAGGATTTGTGACTTTTCTCGTTCAAGCGTGAAAAAAGAAAAAAGTGATTCTCCACTGATGCGTAAAATCTAAAGCAAATGATAGTTTCTCTTTTGAAGTGCATAACACTTTAAGCTCCCACGTGTTCAGCAAAAACATCACTATTTTCATTCGGATTATCTGAAACCTAATATGAAATTAAAAATAAAGAAATGTATACCAAAATTGTATCTGCATTCTTTTAAAATGACATGTTACTTTTGTAAAAATATTATTTTTTCCTCTCCATCAGCGCTTTTTGCCATTTTATCCACCTTTCACATGAATAGCCGATTAAATTCATCTATTTTAAATGCCTACTTAGTTATGTTCAAAGAAAATGTTTGAAGATGATCAAACAAAAAGATATTAATTGTGGTTATTGGATTAGAAAAGGTGTAAAAAGTATTTGAAAGATTAAAAATAAAAATAAATATAACCAAAATTTACGTTGAAGTTTCTCTAAAAAGAGTGAATGTTTAAGCTAATTTTATTTGATTATCGTCGGTTGTAAACTAGTTTTACGTTTAAATATGTTTTTAAAGAAAGAAAAGAATAAAAAGGATTTAAAACATGATTTATCCATAAAATGCATTCATACAATACGTGAGCTATTAAAATGCATATTTTATTTTAAAGAAAATTATTCAAAACGCAAAATATATTAACTAATAATTGAAAAAAGTAATGCTTTAATATGAGATTGAACTTATTTATTTCATTAGTAAAAATATCAACAATTATCTCAAATTAAAGAAAACATAGTTATTAAAACATTAAAAAATATAGGTAGCTGCTTTATTTTCTTGAACTGCAGCAAATCACGTGTATGGCACAATGCAAATTTTTGTAATGAGTGGAATTTTGGTAATACGATTGCAGTATTTTGTGGTTTATCAAAAATATGTTTGGTTATTATTAAATGATAAAGTCATTGAAATTAGCATATTTGAGTATCAATTGAGATCTACTGAAGTCTAATGCACTTTTTACTTAGTAAATATTAGGCCGGTATTGATTTTAAACGTTTAATACAAGTTTTTAAGATCACGTGGAGAATATGAGAATTTAACAAAATGAAATACTTCATTTCTTTTTTTAAACATTTTTATATTAAATAATTTACATATTCATTAATTTATTCATTTGCATTTCTTCATCCTTTAATTCACTTTTGCTTATCTTATATAATTAAAAACTGAGCGTATGTACCTATGTATCTATGTCTAAGTTACTTCTCTCGAACGACAGTGAACTGACCATCGAACAAGGTATCCATGGATTCGCAATCTTCCCGTCTTTGTTATGACACTTAGATTTCAACATAAAATCCCTAGTTTTCGAAGGCTTTCCTCCATTCAAATTATTATTCAGTGCTTCATCTCAACTTTCCGCAACAATGCTTTTATTAAAATGTATAGCGGTGAAGAAAATCATGGAGACGAAAGATCTGTTGCCACTTTTTTTTCCGAATATGAACAGGTAAAATTCTTGCTTTGTTTGAAAGGCTTTTCCTGTAATCGGAGGATTTAAAATGTTTACTTTTTGGTTATTTTTCCGCAATCTTCTTTTATTTTCGAGGTGGACCACCACCACACTAGAGTCTAGACTCTAGTGTGGTGGTGAGTGGACCGTGCAAAGCCGTGCGACGCAGCTAGTTTATTTGAAATTTCATTCACTCACTTTTTTCTCATACATTAATTATTTTACCTATTTATTTATTCTTTAATTGTTTTATTATCTTTAATTTATTTGTTTATTTATTATTCGTTTCATGAAAAATAATTTTAATAATCAAAAGCAAAAAAATTTTATTTTTCACTTTGGCCAATGCAAAACAAAATGTGATTTTTTTTTTTTTTTGAATTAAAATCTGTATTTAAATACACATTTAAAAATGCTGCTGCATTACTATTACTCTAAACGCATAATCAGATAAGAGTTTTTCCCATCAAGTTAACGAGATTAATCACTTGTAGAAAAAATCAAAAAAAAAAAAAAAGAAAGAAATCACTCGCTGTTTTTCCTTTTTATTAAAACGCGTTGCAAATAAAAAAAAAGGAATTCCGGTTACAATGAATACCCATACAACGAAGTATCCATTTCAACTAAATAAATTTTTAAGACCCGATTTAATTTCCATTGCGTTGCTTGAATTCTATTACAACAGAGCTCCCGTTACAACAAAAAAATTACGGTCCCTTCAAGTTCGTTGCAACGGTATTTCTCTGTCTTTATAAATACCGCTACACTACATTTATTCAGAATGCAGAATTAAATAGGATTCCTTGTTATCAACTATGTCTATGTCATTAGTTGTTTGTAATTTATGGCCGTTTACCTCCCACGCAAAAAAAAATTTAGCCGACCCAGAAAAAGAAAACATGAAAAAACTGAGCAATAGTAAAGAAACACGAGCTGATGTGTGCATCGTCATAACTTTCTTTTACACCGATTTAATGTTATTTCCCCACTATTGCAATTTTAATTTGATTCAATAGTTAACTCTCTAAATATCACCAACAGTGGCCAACTTAAAACCAGATTTTAAAAAAAATTGCCAAATTTTTCGCCAAGTTAGCTTCAAAACTTGGCGACCAAAAGACTGGCGATATATCGCCAAGTGTCCACCAAATTATAATACCACTTGGGTTTGCATCGAAATTAACAATGATTTCCTCCCAAAAAGGTGCAAAAGGCCCCTTAGAAACGCCCGAATGCAACCAAAAAGGGAGGTGGAGAATTAGTCCCTACTAGGAGTTTACGTACCAAGTTTCAACTTTCTAGGACTTACCGTTTTTGAGTTCTGCGACATACACACGCATCTACGCACATACATACGTACATACGGACGTCACGAGAAAACTCGTAGTAATTAACTCGAGAAACGTCAAAATGGATATTTCGGGCGTCTATACGTTCTTGGGTATATATGCACGTGTGGTCGGGTCGAAAAGAAACTCAACATTCATGCGGGGGTGAGTAAAAAGAAAATTAAGGTCTATTTTTGAGTGAAAATTTTTTCGCGAATGCAATACTTCCTTTTTTGTAAAAGGAAGTAAAACACCTTCTTCGTGAAACGTGCTATAAACTGTAAATGCGGCAGCATTACCATCACTCTGAACCTAAATAGATTGGAGTTTTCCTTACCAAGTTTGCGAAACTAATCACTTATGGGAAAAATCAGAAAAAAAGCATACTCTGCTTTTTACTTTGTATCATCAAAACACGTAGTTAATGAATATTTATAAATACCGCAGCATTGCCTTCATTCAGAGTACAATATTACTCGTAAATAGGATTTTTTGTTATCAACTTTGTCTGATTGTGAGTCATAACAAAACTATAAATTATGTGATAAAATTTTACAGATTGCCTGTAGGTACTAGAGCTGCTATTGTGCTTCCACTGGGGATGCTGTACAGAAAAATCGACTCTTCTATTTTGTTGAAATATTTTTGAAAAGTTACATTGCGATTTATCACTTCAAATTTGATGTCGTGTGTCCTGATCTTAAAAACAACAGGATTGTAGCTCAGAACCCTGCAATAAGTTTAGATTTTATATTCATGGAAATTCGGATTAGAGTTCTGATGAAGAAATAAATTATTAAAATAATATTTTAATTGCTTGTGCTTTATACCCGTTTATCTTCTACAAAATAGAAATTTAGCTGAACCTGAAAATGAAAACATAAAAAAACTGGACAATAGCAAAGAAAAAAAGCAAAGCAAGTATAGAATAAGGTGTTATCCTTTTCACGAAAGAATACCATTTGGCGCTTCTTCCCCGAATCTCACCGACTGACGAGTCAATCAAGGGAATCAACATTGCGAAGTGGTAAAGGAAACACCTTCTTTGTGTGAAGTTCTATAAATTCTCTTTTATCTGTCCCATGTGGCCTCACTTTTACTGCCTCTAGTGACCGAGTGAGTACGGTCGGAACAAAGCCTTATTACTGCTATAATTTTACAGATGGATTGTCTGAAGGTACTAGAGTTACTAACCGTGTAGGCATTATGCCGAAATGTGACTCAGTTGTTTAGTAATCTGAGGTTGATGGCTTCTGCCAATGAATTACTATTTCATTGTTAGTTGAAATTTAAGTTAGACAAGTTAGAAACTTGAGAGGAAAGAGAAGCAATTCTCTGGGCACTTTTTCTACCCTTTGATGATCATTCTAATTTTGTTTAAGGCAGTCCGGGGCACAAAAATCCTCAAATTTTACATTTTTTTTTAAAATCATTTTAAAAACTTTTCCGTTTTTTTTCTGCTTAAAAGGACGTTTGAATCTTGTTTCTTTCTTAACTAGAACAAAAGATATAATTATTTTTTTATTGAATTAATATTTTTTAAATCGCCGAATAAAAATTAAAACAGATATGTGTGCATAATTTTTTTGAAAGCAAAATTGAAAATTGACCAAGAATATTTTGAGTTTTACGATTAAAAGCAATACCTTTTTTTTTCAAAAATCAAATTAAATTTAAAATTTCAAAAAAAAAAGTTTTTAATGTTTTTGTCACGATTTTGCTTATTAAATAGACGGTGAATCAGTGCAAAAAATTTCAAAACTCTAAACTGTTTAATGAAGTTTTTTTTCAAAATGTATCCCGCACCCCTTTAACGCTTTTTTATGGTTTACTAGTAGTTTCACGTAAAAATTTTTAATTACATATACTTCAATTAATCATCGCTTAAGTTATAAAATATAGTATCTTAGTTCGTTCCTCGATTTTATTAAACTATAGAGATTGGTTTAACCAGCAAATATAATATTTATATATAATTAAAATGGCAAAAAAAAAATAAACAGTATAACCTCGATTTAACGATTGTCAACTGATTGGAAAATGTTATTGTTAAATCGAGGAGCATTGACAATTAATACAGTCAAATCCGGATCAGTGAACTGTATTGTTGAATTGAGAAAATCGTTCGATCGGGGATCATTAAAACGGAGTTATACTGTATATTAAAAATACATTCACTTTGGTACATTTTAGAAAACATTCGAACAATCAATTTTAAAAAGAAAAACAGTAGTGTAAGAAGAAACACAATGCGTTTTAATAAAAAAGAAAACTGACATTTTATCAATTAAAAACTAACTCAAAAATAAAGGATAAAACGAGAATGCAAACTGGGGACTTCTCAATGCAAGCTATAACATTTATAATTTTAAAGCTCGTTTGCTACGAAACGAGCCTGCTTTCATGATAATCAACTTAATAGTGTTAGTTATGCATCTTCACTTTTAAGTTATATTTGCACTCGACAGCAGAAAGCCAAAAACTCCAGTTTTTTTGAAGTGTAATTTTTCCAATGATATCCAAAATGTGATTGAAAAAAAAAAGAGTAAAAAATATATTGGAAAGCTACTAAATGTTATAAAAACTAAATAATAAAATATTAAATTTGAGGAATGGGAATGCAACATTGTTATAAGGAAAATATTGCTAACTTGAAAGATAAAGAACCTTAAGTTAATGCTTCAGCAAGTGTTCCCTAGTCTGAATCTCTCAAATTCTCCAACCTTTTTTTTGTTTTGGAGGGAGGGGGGGGGAGTCATTTTTTCAAGTTGCTGCTAAATTAATTGCATACAAATTAGCTCTAAAAGAATAAATGAACTAAAGAAAAATATTTTGAATATTTTATTCAAATTTACCGAAAAGAGTGTTTAACTGATATTAGAACGATGGGCTACTTTTTTTTATTGTTTACTATGTTCAGCAAAATATGTGTTCAAAAGTTCATGCAAGTAAAGATACATTTTGCAGTACCTAACCAGTTTTTTCAGTAAATGTGTGTCATTTTACTTTGCTCTCATTATACATTTTTATACTTTTGATTTAATAACCATTATAATATTTAGTGTAGAATTGCATTGCACGTAATAAATTCATAAAATCATTGGAAATCGCAAGATATCTAAGTGCACGTTCTTAAGTACATTTCAGTTATGCAATGCATGAACATACACAAAAACGGAACTGTATGTATCAAAAATACATAATGTATAAAATAAACTAATCCTTGTTGTTAAACCTTCGAAAATCAAGTATAAAACTGAAGCACTGAAACATTTTCGCAAAAAAAAAAACGGTTCTACTCTTTTTCGTTGAAAAAAAATCTGTTTTTTTTTCTGTTAAATGACAATTTAAGTAATTGCTTAGTGATAACTTTATGCATATATAACTCAAAAAACCTTTTAAGTTAGCAGAAAAATATTATTTTAAACTCTTTCTCATCTTCACACATTTTTTCCCTTTTTTCCTTCTTACTCCTAAAATACGCTTTCTTCGTTCTCTGAAACTGAAGCAGAAAAAATGTTTTTTTTTCTCCCCAAAAAGAATTTTCGTGCTTAATAAAAGCTGTGCTGTTTCAAAAAAAAAAAAAAAAAAACATATGAAGTTAAAGTTAATTTTCATGATTGCATTTAGCGTTCCTTCTTGTCACTTTTTCAGTGATGTAACTGTTAATCTTAATTAAATGGAAAAAAATTATAAAATTTAACTGACGACTCACTTTTTTGTTATCAACGTAGGATATTAATGTTTTAATGAGACATCAGTCAAAAAGCAAATTCTTTGTTTTTCTTTCTCAAGGGGTATTTTCTAAATTTTTTCTGTCGTTTCGCTTTGAGATTCTAATTTCAATAAAAAATGTTTTCTCAACATTTCTAATCTATATATGTAATATATATATATATTAGACATTTCATGTTAAATTTTTCTCCAAGGCTCTCGGGGAGGGCAGCATGTTGTTGGGACCTTCCCTCATCTCATGCTAAACAGAGAGGGCCTTGTGAACTTAGGGACTGGTCCTTGCCTTGATAAAGTATCAGTCAATGGTTCACGTTTTTTATTCTGGTGTTGTTTCCGTGTTCTTGCTTTTTTCTATATATATATAGTGGGCGCTGCTTATATGAATAACGTTCGTTCTAAACAGTTTTGATTCCATAAAGAGGCTGATTCATTAAAGAGGTTGATTCAATAAACCACTGGTTCAATTAACTGGCGTCCACTGTATAATACGTATATTTGGGTGGGTGTGGGCATTCCATCTCAAGTTGAAAATCTAGTTCGTTGCAGGTTTCGCTGGCAATCCTATACATGTGAGTAACCGTACCATAACTTAACACAAAAAGCTAGAAGCCTTACATCTTTTGCACCTGTAGTGGGAAATACAATGTAAGGTGGTTTAAGATACAAAAGTGGATTATGTACACCACTTCCTCCAGAACTCCTGCTTAAAAATGCACTTTTTAGTTAAAGAGCAAAAACTCTCAAGGTTATTTTGTTTTCCTGGAAAATGGTTAGTTCATTTTCATAGTTAGTGAACAACAAACAATGCCCAACTAGGTAATTTTTTTAAAAAGTGAAACATTTCTTCAATAAAGAATTTCAGATGCCTACCATAAATTAACTTTTAAAATCAACCCCTAGGTATAATGTAAAATTAATTAAAAAATTAAATTAATTAATAAAATAATATGTTATCTTACATAAGTCGAAGGACAGTGGCGTTCTGCGAACGGTTGTCACTCGAATAGAATTACGGTAACCGCGTCGCGACGATAAATATTTCATTCTGGCAACCCGCTACCTTATCTTGGCGACGGAGCAATTTTGGTAACCCTACACCAAAGCTGATTTGCTATTCGTTTGGCCATTTCAGAATTCGCAACTCCAACAAACTATAGGGGGCGCTGCAGCCACTGTCTAATGGCCGATGAAAAAACTAAAACAAACGCACGCTGTAACATATAAATTGCTTCTAAACTTAGGAAATGATAGATATTTTTGTTCGCATGTATGATTTTTTTGTTCTTTATTCATTTGAAAAGATTTTTCAAAACCTTTTGGTTATTCTGACCCATGTAGAAAGAGATTAGAAATCAAAAAGTATTACGAAAGTAAAAAATTATGGAGAACACACAGTAAGTTGTTCTGAAGCAGCCATTTTCATGATGTTGAATTCGGAATTCATAAATTTTTGGTTCGCTTCGAACGGCATTTTCATTCTGTACCGTTTTTTCTATACATTAGTATATATTAAGTTCAGTTTCGTGACATTTCCGGCATTTGTTGACATTTTTGTCACATAGTACACAGACGTGACAGACTGTCAAGAGTAACGTTTAACACTAGATAATTTATTTCTATGACTATATGATTGGATATCAAAAGAAATCATGCATTTAATTCATTCGTCATGGAAATGATTTACCTGATATGCGAAATCTTGTCAAGATACATTATTCTTTCACACAATTTTAAAACCATAACCCTATAAACAGATTTTTGGCGAACTTTTATTTTTTATTGTTCAAATTCTTAACGTTCTTTCTGGATTTTTCAATCTGTTCTGCGATAAATATTTTCAAGAAAATTTATTTGCATACTGTCTATTTCAGTAGGATACTGTAGTAATAAGGGTTATTTAAATCATTTATGTGGAATTAGGTTAAGGAAAAGTGTCCAGTCAATGTTGTTAAGTTCATTTTTTTTTTCATCGAATTGAAAAACTGATATTTGTTCAAATTCACTCAGAACAAGATAAATAAAATGTGTACTCATAGTTTATATCAGATATTTTTGATGTTACGCTGTTGCGGATGACGATTCCAAATGATGAATTACGCAAATAAAAAAAATACACATAACAAACTATTTGTTTTGCCCAAAATGAACACATGGAACGCAATGTTTTAGTTTTGTCGGCAGTTTTGTAAATCTCCGCAAGGTAGCGTATTCGAGCGCTGGAGTTGCGAATTCACCGTTACAAAATTGTAATTTATTTGTCCAATACATCTTTCTTTTTTTTTTTAATTCCATGGAATAATATTTTAAATTTTCTCAAAGGTGATTTTTTTCTGAAAATTGGCAACATATTGTATTTTTTCAATTTTTAGATCTTCGAAACATTTTATAAAATTTTACATCGCGAAATGTTTGCCACTTTTAACTTTTTTAAGTTATAGATTTAAAAAATAGTTATTCATACCTTTTAAAATCTATATTTACTTTTGGATACGTTTCTGGATACGTAATAATTTGTACTTTTGGATAGGTTTATGGAATGTGTTCGCAGTAAGTTATTTCCTTCATGTTTTATTGTTCTATCTTGAATTTAAAATTTATTAATTATCGTAATCACTTATTCAGTAAGTTAGAATTATAATTTTAGTTATGATAACGTTCTCTGAATGGATATTTTGATATGATTTAACTTCTTTAGTAGATCGTTTTAAGCCTTAATTAAACAGTAAGTATTTTTAATGGCTTTTTCTAAGATTTTTTCGGACTAATGTCGTGTTCTATCCAATTTTTACGGTTGTTAAATTTCGGTAAAAATTTGTTTCATTTTAATGTTCCTTAGGAAATTAAACATGTTGATAGAAAGTGTAACACCATATACGTCATGAAACTTTTCGTTCACATGCATCATGATATTTTATTTCTTTTCCTGCAGAAAAAAAATGAGTTCAATATTACTGCAATGGGAACGTAAAGAGCAGTATCGGCAAATTTTTATTTAATTTTTTTTTTCGCATTTTCCTCATGGGTTGTACTTTAGTTTTCTTGTACAAGCTTGCTTACTTGCTTTCCACTGAAAAAACAAAAAGGTGAAATTCCATCATTTCACAATTGTTAGTATCGAATCCAAAACACGTTTCTTCTTATGTCTCAAATATTCATCTCTGTAGATACTGCGCTTTATCTTCCCACGTTCAAGTTAACATCTTGAAAAAAGTTACCTCTCATTTGTCTTTTCTGCAAACTTTGTTTCAAATTAAGAAAATTAATATAGTTTCATTAAAAAAAAAGACTTAATCATTTGTTTCTTTCCATATTTTGCAATATTTTAAAAAGGGAAAAAGAATTTTAATGCTTTTTTTTTCTTTACGGTTGCAATCAGAGAAAGAAAATGATTAATAAACAGTTGTAGTTACCTAGGTAATAGTTTGAGCAATCCGAAGCTCCGCCCCTTGTCTTTGGGTCACCTCTCATTTGATGATTTCTTTTGTTTACATTGTAGTACTTTGTTTACATTGAGTCGTAGGTGACAAATTTGGCAGCTTTTGAAAAAATACGCCAACGCGACCAGGTTACCGTAATTCTACCGTCACTTGGGTCGATAGTTTGTAATGTCACCTTCCCTTTCTCTCTCTCTCTCTCTCTCTCTCTATATATACATATATATATATATATATATATATATATATATATAATGATAAAGTTGATATAATTTTTTTGTGGGATATAAAGAAAGTTTTCATTAAAATGAAAGTTTAAATGGGGTCGTTTCCAAAATTTTGAAAGTATTTTTTTCTGAAAGAGCATGCTTAAAAACATAGGATCTGACCATTTTTTAAATAATTTGACAAAGTTTAATATTTTTAAAAATATATTTTATTCTATTCGTTTTTATTGTTTACGTTCTTGCCAATGACATCACAAATGATGAAATGCCATTCACAGGGCACAATATTTTATTCGCATCTCTACTCACGTGCACTGGCAACGGTATGGTTGATAGCAAGCATAGAGCGCAATATTTAATTCGATTCTTGATTATCATAACGTGGAATCGCGGTAGTCAGATGCGCCTATATCGTTTTTGACGTCGTAAAGACCACGCCTTATTTTCAAAATCGGACATGTTAAAAATTTAATTAAAAGTTAAGCATTGGCAAAATGAAAGTTTTTTCCCGCTCCATGTTTTTTTTTTTTTTTTTTCTTATTCTATCAATTTCAGTGACTAAAAGTAGTACTTTTGACTGAAGGAACCAGCCCCGTTATGAGCGCATTTTATGTAAATTTTGCCCTAGAAGCATACGTAACCGCCCGCCCCCCACCCCAATATTTTGCTCCATTTCAGATGAAATTCGATAGTTTAAATATAATATAACGTATATTTATGGACAATTTTAATAATTGAAGCATTTATATTTTTCATGAAATGCATAAAGCTCCAGGTTCAAATTTGTAAAATTAATTTAAAGAGAATCAGTTTTATTTTAGGGTTGGTGTTTCAAACACCAAAATTATATAAAAATGGCAAATTAAGTAGCAAAAAAATTTCATAATTCATTGCGCAAAGCAATTGAACATTACAACTGCAACTGTTTATTATCAGCTTGCAGTTATTGGTTGCAATTATTGTGTAAAAATCCTCAATTGCTTTAAATAAGTTTGAAAAATAAAAAATGCTTGATTGAAATGTCACCAGTAAAAAAAGAAATAGATATGCTTATTGAAATAAACTTCGCGTGAGATACTTTCACTTAAAGGTCCCGAAATTAAATTAGATGTCCGATTTTATGACACTCAATTCGCCACTATAGATACTAAAACTGCTATGTCACGCCGAACATAAAAACAAAGCAATAGAACTTTGCAAGATTACAAGACTTCTCCTTTATAATGCATGATGAAAGTGAATAAAAACAGAGGCGTTAGAGCATCCAGTTAATCTAAGTAATGTAAATCCAAGCTTTTATTTTCTAGATCTCCGTATTTTAATTAAATTTGGAACAGTAAAACATCAGATGATTCCAAGTTTTCACATTTATGAAAAAATCTCATAATTGCTTTCAGATCAGCTTTATTGCCAATTTTTGATTTTTCAGCATTATTTTATGTGAAAATGAACTTTGTAGAGATCCATTTGTGTATTCTTTACCAAGTTCAACAAAACTTCATTGCTTTCACTGTAAAAAATCATTTATAAAAGTGTGCATTATATCTAATTTTTTAAGCAACGGCATCGAAACATCATTCAAACTTTACTGACTTCATTTTTACTTTCTAGTAGACAAATATGTTGGTCTGTTTTAATGAATTTTATCTTCTTTTGCTTCTGTAATCTGTTTGCTCGGTGCATCTGTAAATACTCTTATGCTTGATTGTCTCATTTTTACCGATAATTTTTGTTTCGCAGTTTTTGAAGATGACTGTACCACCTAGTACGTTTGGAGGTTGGATTCTTCTTTAGTTTACATCAGAGGAACAGCTTGCAATATAAGCAACATTTGGTGCCTTAATGGGAGAAGTATGCTCAGAGGTAAGTTTATTCTTTGTTTTTAGTATAAGAAGTATTGCATTCACGAAAAAAAGTTTTACCCAAAATATTGTCTTAATTTCCATTTGTCTCGCCTCCGAATGAACGTTGAATTTTTTTTTTTTTTTCTTTTAACTCGACCACACGTGGATATATGCCTAAGAACGTATAAACACCCGAAATATCTATTTTGACAATCCCCGAATTAATTACAACGAGTTTTCTCGTACGTATGTATGTGCATATGTGCCTATGTGCGTATGTATCTCGCATCCCTCAAAAACAGTATGTCCTAGAAAGTTAAAACTTGGTACGTAGACTTCTAGTGGAGTCTATACGAGCACCTTCCCTTTTGGTTGCATTCGAATTTTCCTAAGAGGGTATTTTACACCTTTTTTGGGGGGAATCATTGTTAATATCAATGCAAAATCATGTGGTGTTATGATTTGGCAAAACTATTACCGACATATCACCAAGCTTTTGGTCGTCAAGTTTTTTCGTCAACTTGGTTACAAATTTGGCGGGGTTTTTTTTTTTTTTTTTTAATTTGGTTTCATTTTGACCACTATTGGTGATATTTAGAGACTTAACCATTGAATCACATTAAAATGTCCAATATTAAGAAAATTAGTCTGTATAAAACGTTTTTTGCTTCAGTTCGCAACAAACTTGGGACATACATATTTAAAGTGTTTCTTTGCTTGCTCCAAGGCACTACTACTATCAGTAAATTAGCATAAAAGGAAGTCATGTGATGAATACATCAGCTCGTTTTGTTTTGTGATGCAATCGATATCAACTCGTTTCCTATGCGTAATATACGATGAAAAAAACTAATCTCATATCAAGGAAGTGTTTGACGAGAAGAAAAACGATTTCTTTTTGAACTATCTTTCAATATTTTAATTGAGGAACACAATACTAATTTGACTTTTTAATAGATTTACAGGATTGCAGGATTGCTTCATTCACTATATACATTCGTGGTTTTTGTCTACGAGAACGAAAACTACTGTTATTCTATTCCACCAAATAACTGTATCTTCGGCTGTCCCAATGAAACAGAAATTATTCACCCACGTGGTATAACTGGTTCTCTTTTCAAGCAAATCACTTGAGGAAGTAGTACGAGTTAATATATACTTTGCAATATCATTATTTTGGACTAAACCGTATTTTTGAAAAACCCAAAAGCACTCTTATTGTCTTTACTAATAATAAAGCTGAAAGTCTCTCTGTCCGGATCTTTGTCTGTCAGGATCTCTGTGACGCGCATAGCGCATAGACCGTTCGTCCGATTTTCATGAAATTTGGCACAGAATTAGTTTGTAGCATGGGGGTGTGCACCATCGAGCGATTTTTCGAAAATTCGATTTTGTTCTTTTTCTATTCCAATTTTAAGAACATTTTCCCGAGCAAAATTACTATAAGATGGACGAGTAAATTATAAAGTTATCATAACGTGGAACCGTAACATGGGCAAGCCAATTGGCGAGAAATTCATCATACATTATTTGTAAATATACAGGTGAACCAAAAGACATTTTAATTTTCTACTACGGGCAAAGCCGTGTGGGTGCACACTAGTAATGAATAAAAGTATACGATACAGAGATTGATATACATTGAATGATAGTTATAAAGATAGATAAGAGATAGTGTATTAGATAAATTTAGATAGATAGATGGATGTACAGAGATGCATTTATGACATCAGTGAGACGTCTTGGTGAGCGTCAGCAAACAGGAAGCGCATAACCCTAGTTTGGTAAATCAAAGTATGAAATATAACATACAAGTTACGGCTAAAATACGTAAAAAAATTAAAAGATAAGTCAACATAGGAGTATGCAAAAGAATGAGAATGAAAATTGTATTTATTAACTAAACTGCTATGAAATCTCTGGGTTTGTATTAATGAATTAACACTGTAATATATGTGTTCTAAAAGTATATGATCGAAGAATTTTAGAAAATCCTACATTGACAGGAAATTTTTGAAGAAATAAAGGTAGTTTTCTTAAGCAAGTTATTACTTCAAAATTCACAACAAAGAAATTCAAGATGTAGAATTATAAGCTCATATGTTTTCTAACACAGAGCAAATTTGCAGTTTAATGCAGATTATTTATAGATAGAAATCTCCGACACCAATAATTTTAAGAGCTTCTATTTATATTTTCTCACGGATTTAACATTTTTCATAGGTATTTTCATATTTTTCTTTAAAAAAATACTAATCTTAATTAATGGAATATTTATTTAATGCACATTTAGTTTTTATTCCAAACAGCACAAATAAAACAAGACGAAACGTATGACATCGGTTAATGATTTATGTGTTTCATAAAACTAATTCGTTGTTTTTCTGGCTTTTTTTACTGAATGTGTGAACATTTAAGCCTCTATCTTTTGCTGCGACGAAAAACATACAGTATTGGGAAAGCCATTTATCATGTTTTTATAAAACATATAAATAATGTAAGGGTGAATATTCGTATATATTAACTTTAGCTTTTAATAAGATTAAACTGTTATGTACATTCAAACAATATGCGACTTGCAGTGAACTAATCATGAAGGAAAGTCAAAAAAAAAATCAATTTGTTTCTGGCAAATTTCAATCTTTCTTTTTTTTTTTTCCTTGAAATCAAGATAAGAGGATCTTTGATATCTATTGAGATAGGAACCTATCAAAAGATTAAAAAAAAGTTTAGGAACAATACAAATTCGCACAAATAGTGTTACCACTCCTCTAATTGTTTAATATTTGAATAAATGCAGCAAAAGAGCATAAATAACTCTTCAAAAATAAATAAAATAAGTATAAGGACAACAATAGACACAAATCCTGCTAAAAAACAACCTTTTCAAAAAGAATCTCAACTTTAAGTTAATTATAGTAACCACAAATAATTTGATATGAACTTTCTTGATTTCTATAATCCAACATATTGTCAAGAAATAGTTTTAGAAAAAAACAAAAGTATCACTAATTGAAACGGAGAAGATTTAATGTCAGTATAAAATAAGAAAATAGTAATATGTGATAAAACGAAACATTAGAATGGATGAGATCGAAAAAAATATCGTCAGAAAAAAAATGAATTAAAAAAAACGATCAGATATGAAAAAATTTCTCTTTTTCAAAAAAAAAAAAAAAATAGATAATAAATACTCTAGTTTTCCTAATTTTTATTGGTCATGCAGCAACCTCAGGAGGTGCTGGACCAGGGATTCCTCGGTTCCTGGCCTTTATTAAGAAACAGGGCTGTCTTCAGGGCCCCATTTAACTCGTTAAGCTGCAAATAGTGATAGGTACGGGGTACCCTGGAATGTCATGATAATGTTCCCCACATTAATTACTACTCCACAGAATAAAAGTTCAAAAGAGAGGAAAATTTTCTGATGTAGTCTAGTTTAAAATTTTTCCTTCGATTAGGAAATGTTACTACAATTATGTATTTTATTATCAATATGAATAATCGTTTTAAGTTCACTGTGATGAATTTTCCTGCACTGTATAATGAAGTATCTTTAAAAGTGAAAATGGCTTATTTCACTTTTAATTTTTGCGCCTGTATGCATGTTAAATTGAAAAATATGTATATAATAAATGGGTTTACAAAAAGTAACTACATAGCTACAACAACGAGTTAGGAAGATCTTCCTTAACACGTGAGGGTTATTTTCTAAATATTTTCTAAATATTTTAATTTTCGTCTCCATGCACAATATGCTTCATCCTAGTGTCTGAATATTTAATAACTTTTTCTACTCAAGATATCAAGATGCTTGAAAAAGCCATGAAAATATGTATGAATTACATATTAGGTATATATTTTATTTTTAAAAAATGTATGTGAAAAGATGTTCCTGTCCCTTGTCCTCAACAAACATTTCTTGATTTCATAGCAATTTTACTGCATTGTGAGCTAGCAAAAGAGATAACTTCATTGATATCAGAATGTCGCAGGACAGCATATTAGGGCTTATTCTTCTATGTCAGCAGTTTAAGCTTCCAAATTGAAATTTTCCCAACCTTTAGCTGAAAGCTGATATTTTCTGACAAATGTTTCCATAGGAAAACAAATGCGGAATGGTAAAAATATTCATAATTTGGTCTCGTAGATTTTGTCTTCGCGAGTCCCAGTAAATAAAAAAAATTAACTCAAAGTTTTGAAACATAACCGATCTTTGCAATTTTTAATGCATACTTGTACAAAAAAAAATGCATCATTTTTGTACGCTATTTTCAAGTTTTTGATTCTTTTCGCTTGGTGCAAGTATTAATAAAAAATATCTGGCGCTACTAGCTAACAATAAAGACACTTAAATGAATGAATTATCAACGTTTTAATGCTTAGAAATTCATTCATTTAATTTTTAAGCAGAAAGGTATTAATTAGTTACAAAGACACTGCTACAAGAAACAAAAACATTTCTCTCTAAAGTATAAAGAATTTTAATATTGAATCTTCCTTGTCTGGTTTCTGATTAAAAAAACCTTATTCCTTAAAATTCAGTGCGTGACCTTATTAAATGTAATTATTGTTGTTTTAATTAACTTCTAAAAAACGCATGGTAATGATTTTTTTATTTTTACAAAGTGTTACCACACGCATTAAGAATCCTGAATAACTAAAGTAATAAAACTAAATGTAATCGAAATTCGCATGCACTAGCGCTAAGGCTATTGTTTTTTAATTATCATTCCCTGTAATTCTTAAAATTTTTGAAAATAATCTGGTTTTCCAAAAATCAGCATTCAACTTCTTTTGAGTGATTATTTGTTGTTATCTCATGGTTTTGTGTTTACGCCGCGAGCATTGGTTAGAAGGGAAAAAATTACAAAAAAACATCATGACTTTAAAAATATTTTTCAAAGCCATGATAGCAGTCGCATTTACCCATGTACGAAAGCAGAAGTGATGTATAAAGGTAAGTCTCCAGCAAAAATGTCCCTCTGAAGACGCGCGCATTTTGCCAAATATCGGTCTTGCCGAACTATTGTTATTCTTGGAAAAGTTTATAATGATCGTCGGGTATCAACTCACACACTTCGAAACTTCTGCTAAAGTCTTAAAATGGCACTGAGGCACACACTGAGGCACATTAAACTGTCAAGACACTTCGGTTTGCAGTCGTAAAATTTCAAAAATTTCAGCATTTCGATAATTCTTCCTTTTTAGAAACATGTTTTAGCGTCTTTGGACCATTATTTTTCCTTTCTGGCAATTAATCTGAAAGTTTAGTACAGAAACTGCTACTTTTTCCTATCTCGAGCGAGTCCTTTTTAAATTTATTCTAACGTGTGCAGGAGTTTTGCACTTGCACTTGTCGACGTCGATTTCAAAGTTTTTTCTTATGTGCAGTGTTTCAACTTCAAATGATGATTCTTCATAACTAATTTTAAATAACTTGACCAATATTTACTTACATTTGCCACAGTTTACGGATCGTGTGCTTGCATGTTTTTATATTTATGTACAGGGTGAGTCTGAGGAAGTGGGTCAAATTCTAGGGGGCGTTAGAGTACACCTAAGAATAAAATACAACTGCAAAACACCTAAGCAATTCAGAATCACATGGTATTGCAGGACCGGAAATGCTTTTATCATGCGGTAGAGGACATTTTACTGGAGTTCCGAATAAGAAAAGTT
This sequence comes from Uloborus diversus, assembly GCF_026930045.1. Lineage (NCBI taxonomy): Eukaryota > Metazoa > Arthropoda > Arachnida > Araneae > Uloboridae > Uloborus > Uloborus diversus. The sequence goes on from NC_072735.1 coordinate 117,035,703, forward strand.
TAACCTTTATTGTACTGAAAGCAAAACACCAGCTTGTTTTAATGCAGTCTTTCTGTTCAAAAAATAAAAATGTCAAAAAAATGTGTCATGAAGTGTGTGTAATTAAACAAAATGATTTCTTTACTATCTACTTTGTAATGTCACAAGTTTAAGACTCTTTCTACGTTAAAGAAATGGTTTCTTCCAACCTCAAAGCATGTCTAAGTAATATTTTTTAAATTTCTGGTTTTTTTTTTTTCTGATCTAAAAAATCTATTTTATTGCATTTTAAAAGAAAGCTTTTGAATCCTCGTTCACATAAATCACCTTCTATCGCATAAAGAATAACACTTTAGTTTTTAATCGATTACTACAGTGAAATTCCGTTACAACGAGCTTAAATGGACCTTAAATTTTGTTCGTAATAAAGGGAATTTTGCTGTAACGGAGTTCAAGCATTGTAAGGTAATTTAAATCGAGATTGAACATTTATTTTGCTGAAACGGATATTTCTTTGTGTTGGTATTCGTTGTAATCAGATTTCACCGTATTTCTATTATGGAATCAGTGTCACAATGTCATATGCAGAACAACAATATGCGAGCTACTTTTAGAGATCTAAAGCAAAATGTTGCAAAGCCATTGTGAAAATATTGGAGCTTTTGATAGCATGTCAAGTAATTTCAGCTTATTTGTTTGTCTATTGTGCCTGGAACAGAAGCAATTAATTTTAGCGAAAACAAGTACAGCCATCAAATAATGAAGAAATCAATGTTTTCGTTCTCAGCTTCATAAAATTTTGTTGGACATAATACACATTGACTCAGCTAAGAGGAAAAAATGAGTATAGTTATTGGACAATTTTTGTTTTCCTTTTTTTCTCTAGAAACAATCAGAGTAATCTTTGCGTTACGTCTTTCTTATGTGGTAAACCTATAAATATAGTAAATCCAATGGAAGGGGGAAAAAACTTTCCGAAATTGTTTCCTGATTAAGTTTGATATCAGTGTTTATTTTTATGGCCTTGACGGAAGTTGGTGGTAGCAAGTATTAGAAGGTAAAATGTTAGCTCATGAAATTGGAGACATATAAAAGAAAGTGGGTCTTCGGTAAACAAAGAAAATAGGTAATATTCATGTGACAGATTTAATGCCAAATAGCGTGCAAATTCGTTCAAATAGGGTTTCTTTTCATGGTTTTATAAATTTTATTCTTAAATATATTAATATAAACACTTTCGCATTTTGTACAGTTATTTTTTTTTTCAATGCTTTACAGTTTTATTAATTACCTAAAAAAAGCCTACCTGTACATTTAACTAGTTACTAATGAAAACGTACAATTTACATACTGCATATCTTGAATGTGGAGGAGGGTTGGTTTTTTTTTTTTTTTAACTGTAATTATATGTGTCATTTCTCAAAGGAGTTTTCTTTAGTGGAACTTCATCAATGCGTTGAAAAAAAAAACTTCTTTAGTAAGATATCATTTTTAAGATTCTGTCCCCGATTTCAGCGAAAAATAAACAAATAATTCAAATTTTGCATGTCTTTAAAGTATCACACCTTAAAAAAAAGCACGGATAGATTTATTAGGATAAAAGTTGAAGAAAAGAAAAGAGTATAATTGAAAAATTTACCACTCTAGGGGCAAAGAACAAATTTGATAACGATAAATCCTTTTCAACGTAAAAACTATGAAATGGGGAGTACTCAAACAAAACACTCACTTCAAATGAAATTAAAACAATTAATTTCATCGTTATATAATGCGCTTGGGGCTTTGTGACCGAAGTACTCAATGTAAGTATTTAAGGCATGATACACTTAATGCGTAATTCGTTAGTAATACCAGCTGATTGAGTCAGTGGTTATAAGCTGAATATTCGAAAAATATCAAAGGGATATTACGAGGGTATAGCTTTTGCATTGGAAGCTTTTTTATTCGAATTGAAATAAACAATTTATATTTTAAAATAGTCGCCTACAATTTAAAAAATAATAATAATTCACTGATGCGTGTAGACGAGAGATAATTATGTCTAAAGAAAAATTGCTAAAGTTATATTTGTTAAGTAATTATGTTTTAAGTTACATTTGATAAAATAGCAATGCTTTAAGTTACGTTTTATAAAGTAGCATTATGACTTACTAGTAATAAAAAAGTTAATAAAAGGAAAATCAAAGATAATCTACCCTCGTATGTAGCATTCATTGCTTGTTTGTGTTTTAAATATTTTCGAGTTTGTCCTTTAATATTCTTGTTCGTTTTCTGCGGAAAACGAAATAATATTCAACTGCATATTTTTTTTTCCTCTCTTTGGAAGAACATCTGCAATTTTGACGGGACAGGAAACAGTAAGGTAAAAAAGTTTTAGTCCATCTGCTTAAGCTAATCATTACATTCGCATTTTGAATAAAATAAAAGCCTAGATTGATTCATTAAACTACCATTCTTTCTTTAGGGGTAGATTTTATATGGAAATAGCACACAAGAATATTCTAAATTGTAAATTGTAATTCTCAAAAGATACTTCCCCTTAAGTCTTTTCCAAATCGTATAAATATTTATGATGTTGTTGCCGCAGTCAAAAGCATGCCGTGTTAAATTACTGTGGGTTAGACCTAAGTAGAAACTACAAAATGGCAGCATTTTAAAATCAGTTACTTGTTTTAGCTTTGAATTCGAAACAAGCAATCTGTTTGAAGGAAATGTTAATCAGAACTATACAAAACAAGTGCAGCGATGAAGAATACATATCTCTGAAACGGAAAATATATTCTGAATTGAAGTTGATCTTTAAAACAGCAGCGTTGCATGCTGCATAATTAATAAAATTATGGTCAAATCATTAAATATGTTATTTCTTTCATTATTGTGGCGCAACGAACGGAGAAGTTTTGGGGGTGAAAACTCCCCCCATAGGCATTGGTTTTAACATAAATGCGTATTCTACAGCAGTTTAAACATATGAAAAGACAGTTTTGATTTTAAGAAACCTCCTCCAGAAGACGTTTTTGATCCAAAAAAAAAGAACCTCAGAAGGTATTTTTGATCAAAACAAACCCTCCAGTAGGTAATTTTGATCAAAACAAAACTCTAGAAGGTATTTTTGATCATAAAACCCACTCCAGAAGGTTTTCTGGCTCCGCTAGATCTGTGACGTAATTTTCTAGTATAGATGCACATATGTATCCATGAAGGGTGTTTTGTGTGGATACAAAATCGGAATGCTAATTTCTCATCAAGTGGAGTCAAAAATACTGTCAAACATGCTATAAACTCTTAAAAGTGTCCGGTTAGTCCGAGCAATGAAAAGGTACAGGGATCTCTGGGGTGCTAAGGCTAATGCTGACCTGGTAAAAGCTGAAATGTACGTTATTAACAATTTCACTGCTATGAGTATTTTCAATTTCTTTTAACTTGTTTGAGGATGAGAATTAATGTTTATTTCTTTAAGGGGGAAACCAGTTTAGACCGGTCAAAATATCCACTTTTATTTAATGTCATAAAATGTTAGTAAAACTGTTCAAGAATATGTTACCAAAATTTCAGCGGAAATTCCGATTAGTTCCGATGCTATGAGCACTTAAAGGTACTGGAGTTTCGAAAACGTTCACAGCATTCTTTTTTCTCAAACGCGTTTTTCTCAAAACAACTTTTTTTCAACTGATGGGCATTCCTGCTCAAAGAGTTATTGACCAATCGTTCTGAAAATTTCTTTGAATATTCTTTATTCAATTATTCCCAATGTGAACCCAATTCTTTGATGATATTCTTCATAAAAAGATTTTTAATGCAAGAAATGTAAAAAAAAAAATGGTAGAAAAACATTACACCGTAATCAAACACCTCCAAAACGTGCAATTTTCAACTTCTTTGATTACAATTAGGTTCATATCCTAGGGAAATATGTTGTTTACGAGTAAAAAATTGGAATAATTACAGAAAAAAACTGGCTTCGGTAATGCCTACCAGCAACGAGCTACCGACCATGGACAGCAGCTTTTAACTCCACTAATTATGGTGTAAATGACTTCAAAAAATTACAAGGTGTACTTCAAAGATGAATAAAATATCCTTCAAGTTAAAAGAAATAAATAATCTATTTCCTTCCAACTAAAAAAAATTCACGAAAAGCGCTAAAATTTTGGCCTTATAAACTGGTTTCCCTCCTTAAAGAGTACTGCTGGTTATGCAGGTATTACACTAGTAAGTATACAAACACATGTATTTATCTGCAAACGAAATGTAAAAATGCAACAGACTTAACTTTGATCTTTCACAAGCGTGAAACAACTTTGGTATTTTCTTTTCTTTTTCAAAGAATAGTGACTTTATTTTAACTTCTTTTATTCTATCTACAAAATCGCACCACGAAGGAAGATTTTCCAGTTGTGAATTTAAGTTCCTTTCTGAAAAAGCTGAAGTAACACGACATCTTTCCTTTGATTTACCTTTTTTACATTGCATTGCGTGCGCTTGTCGCTCACAGAAAGACTAATTCGAATTCAAGGCAGAAAGGTTAATGATGCAAAAACTTTATTTCAATCAAATATTAATCTCTTCATCTGTCTTCAAACCAAAGCTGGAGGAGGTACTAATGGGATAATTGAAATTTTCTGGAGAAAAGAGATTTGCGTGTGAAATATATTTAGTTATATTTTTATACACAAATGTTAGCAGTTGTAAATGTTTAAGTCTTTAAATATTTATAGAAGAATTTTTTAGAGATTTTCGCTGCCGAATTGTGTAGAGCAGTGTTTATTTCTTTGTTTTACTCAACCAGCTTAAAACTACGTATTGTAATTTATGTTTGGTTTTAAACTTAAATATCTACATAAATGAAACAGAGAGTTTGTCTGTGCGAATGTAAGGCAGAAGTTTATGTTTAATATTGTGCTTCTGTACCAACAATATGATGTGTGTGTTTAACATAAAAATATGCATTTTACTTCAGATCTTTACCAATATTTTCACTAAAGTACTTTGGTACACAAAGATTAAGTATTTTCAAAATTGATTTTTTTTAAACCAATGGAACTGAATTTTTGAAGAATAAAATTGCGTTTCTGTACGAACAATTTCGCATTCTTTTCGTGCTCTTCCGTGCTAAAGCTTGTAAAGATGACTTCAGAAACAGTTCATTCAGAGCATCTATGACAATGAATAATCCAATATGAATTGATTGGTAAATGCATTTATTTATTTATTTGATTAATTTTTGCAAACGCAGATCAACCACAAGCATAAGTTCCAGCAAATTAAAGGTTCATAAAAAACAAAATACAGCAAGACCCCGTTACAACGAATCTCAAAGGAACGCAAATTTCGTTGGTTGTATCGAGAGTTCCGTTGTAATGGAATTTAAGCAATGCAACGGAAATTAATATCTCGACTGAAAATTTATGTTGTCAAAATGGATATTTCGTTGTACAGTGAATTCTCGTTACAACGAACTTGAAGGGACCACACATTTTGTTCGTTGTAATGAAATTCAAGCAGCGTAATGGAAAATCGGGACTGAAATTTTATTTCTCTGAAACGGATGTTTCGTTGTACTGGTATTTGTTGCAACGAGACTTTACTGTATTAATATTCGTTGTAACGGAATTTCACTGCACTAACTGGCTTAAGATTAAAGCACGTTACTCAGTTGTAATGAAGCTTCATGATGTTAGGTTTTAGGAGCATAGCAACCGAGAAGTTATTTTATAACATTTGATAAATATGAATACAAACGTTGTTGTTTAATCACTTAAGCTGGTTTAAGTCAGTAAAATCGAGTTCATGTCGTCTTTAAGGAATTTTCAAGCTTTACATTGAAAGACCTTTCTGTACTGTATAGTATAGTGAAATGAAAATATTTGCAAAAGCATAAATTACACCTAGTGTCTTTTTTTAAGTCATACGTTTAAAAACATACTCAGAACTAAATATTTTTCTTGCAAAAAAGTCAACCAAGTTTTCTTTCGAATCCAATTCAAATGTTGATCTTATATTCATGTATCAATAAAAATGCGTGAAAGAGCGAAACCAATGTGAGACAAATGGAAAATGGGGGAAAAACATGCGATTCGAAAAGAGAGAAATAAAAACTGTGGTTGTTTTTCCTAAGGAAACAAAACCTTTCTGGTTTACCTATTGGAATACTTTTCATGTTGGCGATGAACTGTCAAATCTTATGAATCACGTTTGAAAAATAGGAAATGTAACTGTTTTTCAAATGCAGATTGATGAGACAAAGAAAGAACGCTCCCTCTTTTTACTTATTTTGGTGAAATATATTCAGAATGTGTTTATAAAATAAATGGATGGTCTTTAATCTAGTTTGATATAAATTAGATTATAGGTCTGATAACTTTTGATTTAAATAAACTACAAAAATCATTAATTTCGAAACTTTAGACATTCATCCAATATTTTGTAGTAAAAATATTTAATTTGCAAAACTGTTTTGAATTGAATAAAAAAAATAATTTATCAGAAAGCACTTTTTCGTGCTTAAAAATAAATGAAACTTAGAAAGTTTGAAATTTCTTTATTTGCTACTGATATGCCTTTTTTATTACTTAAATATAAGTTTTCTTGAAAAGGATGAACTACATATAACTTTTATGTGCATTTCAGAGAATTAAATGTAGCAGAAAAAGCTTGATCTATGCGTATTATGCATTTGTCTTAATATGTTGCTTGTTAAAAAAAACAAAAGCAGAAGCAAAAAAAAATTTAATATGTTATGACGAGTATGGCTAACACAAGAGACATAGTACATACTTTTGATGTCAAAATCCTTTTATTACTCTAAGTGCTATGTTAGTTGTAGTTAGGACTCCTCCAAATAATAATAATAATAATAATAAGTGAGGATGTTTTGAAAATTAATTTTTACCCACAGCTTGAATTTTCTACTAGATGTAAAAATTTACATAAAGAGAACACGTGATGCAAGCACTTTTTCTATATATATAATTTAAGCTTTTCTTTCAGGAAAACACTCGTAATCATTTTATTAGTAATATAAGCGCTCATGTCTGAGTATAAATGACAATGTGTGACTTCAGCACTCCTTCATGCTCATCTTCATAGATTTACATGATATCAGTAGAGAACTGCACAAAGCTGTGTCATTTGTTGAAAAAAAACCGTATTTCTTGGGTTATATCTATCGTAGTCCATTTACACACAAAAATAGTTTTCTGGCTAACGTTTCCCCTGGCAATGTCTTGAGTTTCTTGAGGGAAAGAAGTAGTTTTTATTATCTCTGTACACAACACCAAAGGCATTTCTCAAAAGCTATATGGGAAATACCTACTGTAGTGTGGTTTTAATAACGGTAATATTTTTTAAGAAAAAGATCACGATTAATGTTTCTCAGAGGTTTTGACTCTAGATTTTCCAGAATCATGTGTGGTTATGATTCTGTAAACACAATAATGCCAACTTTTAGAAAGTGCATTTATGTATTAATTATTTTCTGGAAAATTACAACATGGAAAATTTTTCACAAAATTTGATTTTGAATAATAGTGTCTCTCGCAGCCGTCTTTTTCTGCCACGTTTATCTTTAAGAAATAAAGAGCCACAAATAAGTTTTAAAGCAACACAATGTGTCTGAATATCAAAGATGTGCCTTTAGAACGGAACGTTGACTTAATCTCTAAGGTGCTGCACTGAAAAAAAGTAAGAACATTAAAAACTACGATAAACACGCCAGTAGTGGCCAGTGCTTCAGTAGTGGCGACTTCAAGGTTTTTATTTGAAAAAATAGGATTCCAGGTTTCCCAAAGGATTCAAACGCGCAGATATTGTTGGTAATACCTCCTGCACGCTTGATGCACTTTTGAATCCATTGGGAAACGGGAATCCTATTTTTTCAAATATAAACCTTGAAGTGACCACTACTGGTATGTTTAACTTACTCGAATACAAGAATTACAAATAACAGATGCTGTTTGTTTAAACTTTTTAGTACCTATAGTCACCTTCTTGTAATCAGCTGCTCTTTCATACTGTGTAGTTTCAGGTGGGATAAAAGTTATAAATTCAGTTATTTTCAGCTTTCCAGTGCATAGTGCAACACTTCTAAAACGATTCAAATTAGTTGAACTTCTGACAGATATCTAGCATTACATTCTCTGAGAGTAGCTACAATCTTTATTTGCTTCTTTTTTAACAAAAAAAAAAAAAGAACTCGGTAAATTTACCATAATGTCGTCCAATAAGTGCGATAAGAGATTTCATAATTAGGAACATCAAACATTTTAATGAAAGTCGTGTGTCTAAAATAATCAAGAGAAATAAAAAGTGAAACGTAAATACAAACTTGTATTCAACTATGTTTCAGTGCAACTTTGTTGGATAATTAGACTCTTCAGGTGTATTAAGTAGGAAAACAATAACTGATTTTATTCAATTTGACGTAGATGGCAGACGCACTCTTCCAGCACTTTACTAACTTTGACATAAAGAAGATCGATTCCAATTAAGCTCAATCAACAAAATGTACGGGGCTGAAAACATGTCAAGTGAAAATTGATGCTGCTAAGATTTTGACGCACAATATAATTTTACAACATTCCAATCTTATTAACTGAACGACCACTTTATTTGGCAATCAACAACTTATAAATTTCACCATATTCAGAGCTTAAGTCTCTTAACTTGTTTCTTTTCACAAAATAGTTCGCAGTTTGAATATTATATTTTTTTAATTGCCTCCATTGTTCATGATTATAAATTTAAAGTTATATAATGCACTTTGGGCCAAAAGCGGGAAATATTGGAAAAGTGTGGGAATAATACTACTTCCAAGCATTGCATTCAAAAAAATATTTAATTCCACATTGTTACGGCTGAAGTGTCATATTAGCTAACTAATGTACATATTAACTGTGGTGATCTGTTAAAGAATGGAAATTTGTCTCATTTATCAACTTACCTAGGTAATTTGGAGAATTATTCGGACAAGGTGCACTTTACTTATTTGGCACAACGTTTCCTTTAGTAAAAGTAAAATATTATAATTTCGTTATATATATATATATATATATATATATATATATATAATGTGTGTGTGTATGTGTATAAATAATCACGTAAATACAATCAAGAAAATGTCATATTAGTTAGTAAAATTAATCATCACCAACTGAAACTGTAATACAAAGAATCAAACGGTTTAACATAATATTACAATTAAGGAAATGAATTTGCGAAACATGTGATGAAAATATGCTTATGTACTGTAGAATAGTTATTCTCAACTGGTGGACCGGCACTCCCCGCCAGGTTCCCAGAGATTTTTGCTCGTCCATGATAAAACAAGTTCTTACATTTAAAAAAAAAACATCCTGTATGACCTTTTTGGTATGAATTTTGAGATTAATTTTCAAAATTGGCCATGATTTTTTTAAATGCTTACTTTCTTATGTATAGTGTTGCAATAATTATCTATCTACTATTTTTACATTTAAATGATTTGTGACAGTTCTTTAATGTCAGAAAAAAATATTTATTATTGTAAAAAAGAAAAAGCCTTCACCGTCCCGCTAACTGCTTTCGCAAGTCGGAAGGTTTTTTTTTTTTTTTTTTTTGCAAAAAAAAAAAATGTGTAATGGAAAAAAAGAAAATTAAAGGGGCATAAATAACTGACACTGTAGTGGTCATTTTTTAACTAAATTGAAAATGTTATAAAATATCTCACGATTCCGCGATTTTTTTTTTTAAACGTATTGCCCGTCCGCGGGTCGAAAAAGGTTGAGAAACGCTGTACAAGTAAAAGTTGGTGAAACTTTATTGCGTAACCGTCGGTTTTTGAGCAAAGCACACCCCTGTTCCTTGTACATTTAAACTTGCATTGATATTTTTTTGAAACCTTGCCCAATACTAAGATATTGCGAAACAAATTTTTGAATATAAACGATATGGTAGCTGCTAGTGTGCTCATTACCTAGTAAACTGCAGAAAACTCATGATTTCGAACGATTTTCGAATTGAACGAATCAGTTAATTTGTAAATTTGCTAATTAATCTACTCATTAACGGTTTTCGAGTTTTAACGGAAACATATGCATTGCTTTCCTGTCTTTGAAATAAATCACACTTTCTTTCTTTCGGATCGCTCTCGTGGTTATGCAAATTGTTTAGTTAGTTAGACATTTAGTTTGAAAACAATCACATACTTCATTCAGTTTCTAATCGAATAAATTTATGCTTAGAATTTAATAATGTAACTTACTTATTATTTACAAGTAAATTACATTTCACTTGCTGATTCTTCGTTAATTAAACGCTAAATAAAGTTTCAAGAAGTAATGGGATGTAAATGCCAAAACAAAAGATTTGAAGATAACTAATACAAAGGCTAAGAGAAATTTTCATCTTTTTCAGGGAAGGATAGAACATAGTAACTAATTCTGGTAGGTGCTGCCACACAGCAGAAATTAGGAAACAAATTCGATGAAAGTTTATTACCTACGGTTTGAAACGCGCACATATTTAATTCTAAACTCCACCTATAATCCATTGCTTCTGACTGCTTCAATTGTTCTAAACTTACGAATATACTTTACCTTGATTTATTATTGTAATTTTATTTGCTTTACGCCTTTCAACAATAACTATCCTTAAATGCTTTAATAGAAATGCATGAATTTGAAATGTGTGGCAAACTAAACAGAAACTGTAACTGTGGTTGAAGTAAGCACTTAAGAATCAAAAAGATCGTGACAATAACCATCAAGACAGAAGTAAAGATTGAAACAGCTTAAATGATTGCGTGCACCAAAAATTTTAATACGACTGAAGTCACGCGTGGAAATGAGGCACATGTCCTCAGGGGTCCTTTCATATCGATGATGTTAATGCCCAAAAGAATGTAGCTAATAAAGTTGGCCACACCCTATGTTTGCTATTGTATTTTTAGAAGGCATGTAAACTTCAAAGTATCGATGATATTGATGTATTTTTTAAATATTGTATCACTTCGTAGAAAGTTATGTTTCTGTGTTTAATTTATGCAGAGTGAAATTATTGTAAATAGCATGATTGTACTGAGTGTGATTAATTCATCTTATTGAGTTTACTGTATCCCCATATATGTGTCTCAATTCAGCACGATAGCGTACTTTTTGGAGGCTTAACACAAATATATTTTCTTACGTTAAACAATACTTACGTTTACAGTATATATGTGTCGTGCAGAATTGAGACACATATAATGTATCTCCCTATATGTGTCTCAATTTGGCACGATGGCGCACTTTTATAGGCTTGTTACAAATACATTATTTGTTTACTTTTAGACAAAAATTAAGGTGTTAATATTTCGATTAATAAAAAAAGTTTAGCGCACAAAGATTTTATCGCTCCTAATGTAAGGAATTTCAGCGCTAATTTCGCTAATACAATAAGTGAAATTGAATTTGTTTTTAAAATTGTAATAAAACGCACTATTTGTAACATACTACATATTCTTTCCATACAACTTCGTAAGTTCTCCTACTGAAATGCACATTTATTTTTATCTGGTTTTTTTTTTTTTTTTTTTTCAAAACCAAAACGTTAAGGTACAAAAGAAAGAAATACATTTAAAAAAGAATGAACTTTTGAAAAAATGTGACAAAAACTTCTTTTTCCTCATACGTTGACTTTTAAGAAAAATGCGTGGCATAATCTAATTCTCGGCTTGTGTAAAATGATTTATTTTATAAAACTTACCGGAAATTTATGCAGTATTCATTGCTCCGTGAAGAAAGGAACGAAGCTAAGAGTAGGAAAACAAAAATTCTACATTGTGAAAATGTTTAATGGAAATTTTCTGCTCCAGAATTTTTACTTTAACGTGGATTAAAGCAAATTTAATGTTGGAACAGGATAAGAATAGGAAAAGCAAAGGCGTTCTTGCTCGACAACGGGGTTGAAGATTGAGTTAGATGAATTTCTTTGTTGGAAGAAACATAAAGGATAAAACTGTTGGGAATTGGAATTGTATTTTCAAAAATGTTGAACTTCGAATATAAGAAAAACGGATAAATGTGACTCTTCTTTTATAAGAGAACGGGAAAATTTTACATCTGCATTTCCTTTTATTCTTTCCCGTTTTCAGTTCTAAACATCGTGATCTACTTTTGTAAAAAGTTTACCCAAAGTAAAGATATCTTTCCTTCAAAGTAAGGTTTTTTACCCTACTTTAAAAGGAAAAATATATTTTATGATATTATCGCACTGAAACAAAATTGCTGTATATGTAACTTTAAATATTCTTAAACAAGATTTTTTTTTCCGAACTAACTCCATAAACAAAGAAAAAAGAGTTAAAATCATTTTTAAAGCAACATTATTGTTAAACTAAGTTTCGTAAATACTTTGTGCATGAAAAGTAAAATAAGAAATAACAACGTCAGAAAGTACAAATTGCAGATTACTACAGACACGTGGTTCGGCGTTACAAAGAACGCCTTTTCAAGTACAAAAAATGAGCTGATGGATGAAAAGACATCCGACAAAAGCTTTTGTCGGATGTCTTTTCGTAATTATTTTTAGTTTTGGTCTCATTGGAAGTTAAGCCTAATTCGAATCTTTGATATTAAGTTATTAAATCACTCTATCTCTCATGAGTGTTACCGTCTCTCATGAGTGATACTATAGCTAAAATTCCCCATTTGCATTAATTATCCTTTTATTTAATTACTAAAAATTGGTTTTCAGTATTGAAATTTTTAGTTAATCATGGTAATTGCAATAAAAATATTTAATGTTTAATTTAATATGTTTCTATCGCAAACTTTACCTTTATTCAGGAAACAAAGTAACACTCATGAGAAAAAAGTTTTACAAACACTTAAAATTTCTTAAATCAATAAATATTTATACTATTTTGACTTATTTCTGAGGATTTCAACTAGTTTAATCAGGATCTGTTAGATTATTATTTTTGGAAAATAAATTGCAGAATATTTTATAAAGAAATTTAACATTCATGAGATGGTGACTAGCTAAAATGTTGTTTTGAATTTTTAAAATCTCATCAAATTAACTCACAAACAACCACCTGGTTAAAAAGTTATAAATTGTAAAGAATTTATGCCTAGGAAAGTTTTTAAGAGTTCATAACAACAAAAATTTTCAGATTGTGTTGAACCTAATATGTCAATGCATTTGAAAATAATGCTAGTATTATTGAAAATATAACTACCTATTTTAAATTTTAAATAAAATGTATATGATAGCGTAATTTTATGTAATCACTCTTAAACTAAAAAAATTAAAAGTGAGAAAATAAAAATACCTCTTTCTTTTTTTTTTAAATTTAATTTGAAATGTACTGAACTAAGATCATTGACGAACTTTTCAAATACAAAAGTACATTGTTTTAAGAAATTTTCTTTTTAAAACTGGAATGTGGGAATTAAAAACACTGACATTTAAAACTTTTTTTAAAAAATAATAAAATTTAAAAAACCGTAAACGTGTCAACCAATGATGAAATACATGCTTGTTGTTCAATTGGGACGTGAAGAAGTTCCTGACTTTTAATTTCTTTCTTTTTTAGCTTCTGATTCCTTGTCTGAAATCTGAACAATCAGTTTCGTATGCGTTTTCAATTTCGATATTTCCTTGCTTTTGATTTTTTTTCCTTTAAGATACTTATCGCCCTTGTATCAACCCTCAAGAATGTATCGTCCCCTTTTGAAACCAAATCGTTTCTCTTGGGGGCAATCGTTCCCTGGTTGAAGCACTGTCCTAAACAGATAAACTGGTTTGTTTTTTTTTTTTCTTATTTTGTCTGTAAAGTGACTTGATCGAGTGTTCTTAGCTAGATAGCTTCTTTGTATGATTTTAATTTGAGATATTATTTAGAAACCTCAAAAGTTAGCGTTATTTACAATTGCGGTGGTGAAAGCATGCGTGCACATATAAAATATTTGTATCAAAAGAAAGAGCGAAATTTCTTGCGTCTGATGGAATTCGTTTGGAACTTCCTAGTAATATAGAACCGGAGTTATATAACCTTTTTCAGAAAAAAAAAATTAAGTAGAATTTTAACTTTTTTTCTGGCAATTGGTTACAATGTTATTGTTAGCCGACTAAAAAAGAAAGCTTAGTGAGCTAAACGTTTTATCCGTTGCCAGTTTCTATGTGTTGACAAATAAAATATTTGCAATTTATTTTATCGTATAAGAAATGCTTTTCAAAGGAATATCAACTTTCCCTCTCGTGTCTGCTTTTACGACTAGCAGATTTTATTAAGTATAATTATCTTTCTTTTTCCGCGTTTTCTCTGTCAACTAGAAAAAAATTGCATGTATTTTAACTTTATATGTGTTCTGTCCCGCGACGTTCGCCTTAATATGAATTTGGCAATCAGGGTCGGTGTTATTATCTTTTTTTTAAATATTTAATTTAATACTAGTGTTTTTTCTGTGCACAGATATAAAGAAACGAAAACATAAAAAAAAAGACTTTTTCCACAGCGCTGGTTTTTTCCAGTAAACTTTACCATCAATAATAGAGCAATACCACTTTACAGGCATCTCTGTTGCATCTTACAATCACACACAACTGACAAATGCATCCCTAGTACATTTTTCTTGTCGAAGAGCGTCATTAATTTTTCTAATTATGAATCAGTTGTGCTTAAATAGGTAGGGGAAGGCCGCCTATATTGGACCCCCTAAGAACAAGAGGCCTGTGTCGCTAAATCTGAAGCAAAAGAAAAATTACAAATAGGGAGTCACAGAAGCCAAATTTAATTGGTAACCACTATAGGTATTTACATTTTCTGTAAATATGGACAATAATTTTTTGTAAAATTATTTTTGAAAAAGTTGCAAAAGTCCAATTTTCGAATACATGCGCCTATATTGAACCATGCGCTTCCTAAATTGGACAGTAACAGTAAATGATATAATAACTTGCATTTGAACTGTACAGTCACTTTACAGGATTTGCAATAGTATTTCCTTTGCTTTGGGCTAACTTGGCACAGTGTTGATGAACCCACTGATGGCATTTTATACACTAAATCATGCTTTGCAGTTCATCTCTATGGCAAGTATTGCAATATCAGTTGTTTTGTGCGGTTTTTTGCTCCTTCTTTTGTGACTTTATCTGTTCTGTGTAATTTTTATGTAGCAATGACTTTAAACGTTTACCGAAGTAGATTTCCTCTTCCTGCCATCCACTTTTTATGCAAAGGTTGATATGCGTGCCACCTTCACAAAATCATCGATAGAACCAACAATCATAACTTAATGAGATGTAACCACTGATTACTCAGAACTTTTATTAATTTTATCCGTACCTTATTCTTCTGCAATCCTGTACAGTTGACATCGAACATGTAGCGTGTTTACTTCGGCAAGCAGTCTCATCTAGATTTTGAACAGCTAACTCGGTTGCTGCTAAGTCGCTGTCATGGAACACAATTGTGTTAACGGGTCAAACTCCCGTTCTTGAGAATCCACTCACAGAATAGTTGTCACTCTTGCAGTTTGTCCATAAGAGTCACCTAACAGTTCTCTTATTTTATATTGGGTAATGAACTTCATTAAATGTTCTCGCATCCACGCGTCACATGCTCGATTGAAATACGTGGACAGAGGCTTGAAAAAGGCCACGTCCAATAGCTGTAAACGATACTTAATGTGTGCTGGAAGAGGAAGCATTTCTACACCGTTATAGTAGCCAAGATTATAGCACAGTCCCATATCATCGTTCCTACAAGCAGCTAAGGCTCTTTAAATCATTTTTTCCTCCTAAAAACTACATTTCCTTTTTTTGACATCTTCTAAAACCAAGAATGATAGAAATAACGTATCTTGTTATTAATAAAGAAATCAGCTAAAAAATATCGTTAACGAGCAACTACATTCAAATTACAAAATAAATAAATTTTATCTAACAAAACTGAAATTGAAGCATCTAGAACAAAAGAAAAGAAAAGAAATGTATTTTATGAGGTTAAAGTTTCTAAGAAAGTTACTTAATTAAAACCAGCTTGAATACCTTAATAAGCAATTTATATCTTAAGCAATCCTAAACATTTCCTAAGCATTTAAATGTCACCACTAAATAATTTTCTGTAAAAAAAATTTAAAGTTTGTTTGAACTTGAGATTCTGAAACTGGATTACCGATCCTTGTAACTAATAAAATAACCAGTAATTTCCGTCAATTTAAAAAACTATATTTAACAAAACTGAAAATAAAGTTTAATGCATAATTATCTAGTTTAATAGGTAGCAGCTTCTAGAAAGTATGCTTAAAAATAAAAGTCAAAATAACTTTCCTGAATTAGTTTGTATATATGCTTAAAATAGTAATAACTACGCTATTAAATTACACTAATTACTTTAATTTATAACGTGATAAGCAAAAACGCTTGCTTAATTTCATATTCTTAAATTGAACACCGG
This sequence comes from Uloborus diversus, assembly GCF_026930045.1. Taxonomy (NCBI): domain Eukaryota; kingdom Metazoa; phylum Arthropoda; class Arachnida; order Araneae; family Uloboridae; genus Uloborus; species Uloborus diversus. The sequence continues at coordinate 117,052,102 of NC_072735.1, forward strand.
TTCGATATAGGAATATTTTTTCGGTCCAATAAAGGAAAACACGCCATATTTTATTCTTTTACCTTGTCAACAAATTTCCAAATCGTGCTTGTAAATACATTGTTATACCCATTAAACACTGTTTATAATACTGTAAAAGCACTTTTCTCAGTTCACAAGTTTTAATATTATTCTACTAGATACAAGTTCTCAAATAAGATTGAACACGTTTTCAACACAAATCACATCGTAACTCAAGCTATGCAGATCGAAATGTGGCGAAACTTCATCCTCAAAGGTTTCAGACACAATTCTTTGTATTTTCACCGTTAGAGTGTAGCACAGATCTCTACGCTAGATTTTAAGCCCCCGGTCCAACTTAAGCAGTGGTCCAATATAGGCCGTTTTCCCTTAACAGCTAATTATGTAAACTAAAATAAAATTAACATTGGTTTAAAAAACCAGAAACACCCAGCAGTAGCAGCGCGACCAAATGTATCAAAAAGAGCTTGACTAGAAATGTCTATGGACTATTGGTATCAAACTAGTTTTATCAGTTTATTTACAACTATCAGGTTCCCAACTAAGTCCAAGTTCCTCATGCCTTCCGCTTAAGATTTTGTCAAACTAAATCAAAACAATTTAGGATGTTAACAATTGTATAGTTTGTCGGTAATTTTAGAGTAAAATAAAAAACTACGAACTTAGTTAAGCCGAAAAATATTTTTGAAGACAATCGAAGTTGCTGCATCTGATCTAAAATATCTTTGTATTACTGGAATGGCCATTTTTCGAAATGTTCATTCTAGTCAAGGATATAAATTTTTAACATTATCAATCTACAAGTGGGAATAACAGTAATTCCAAACTGATTTTTCATCTGATGATTAAAAATGAATTGTAAGAGAGATTTCTATCTACGTTTTACGTATCTAAGTTTTTTAGGTTTTGTCTAGATCCTATTTTCAAATATTGGTTGCTTTCTAACTTTCCTGTAAGCCATCTCTTTCAACTCTTCCGTGTCAATGACGTATTACTTAATTAATCAAGAGGAAAGAAAGGTATTTGATAACGAAAATTCATACAGAAAATCTCCATTTATCTGAAGCTAAAGTTCGGTTAAAATGTAAAACAATAATTTGAACAAGAGTTTTTTACTGATAAAATTTTCTTCTTGATCTCTATTTGAAGTAAAATGGATGCTTGGAAATTATCTAAAATTTTGCTATATGTTTATCACCCAAAAGTGCTTCATGCCCTTCGATAACGATTGTCCAATCTTCGTCGTAGTGATAGAAAACAAATTTTAAGGCTTTTGCTCAATGCTAGACACAGTGACAGAAAAAGAGTTTTTTTTTTTTTTTTTTGACTACGAGTTACAAAATGTTTATCGCTTTCAGAAGTTACAATAATCATAGAGTATACTAATTTACACTGGACCGATTAACACTTATATAAATTAAGACCTTTACAGAATTCAATGCAAATGAATATTGACCATTTATTTACTCAAGGTTAAATAATATAAGCTGCGATAAGTTAAAGATAGAAACAGGCAAGTATCATTTCACAATTTGTACTACAAAAAAAAGACATGAGTAAAAACAAAATGAATAAAATTGTGTCTGCAATTATTTAAATTCCCGTTCATAGAAAGGATAATAACCACCTTGACCTTTCTTTAATAAAATATAATGCAAATGTGTACGTAATATACTTAACATTATTTTTTGCACTAAAGAAAATAGGTTGTGTACGAAAGTAAAAACATCCAAATATCGTATCACAACTCTTACTAAAAAAATCCTGAAATAGTTCTCGTAATTAGTTAATTCCCCGTTAAAAATAAAATGAATTTTGACCCGCTTGACTTTCCCTTAATAAAGTACAATGTAAATGTGTGTGCAATGTACTGAGACTCCATTTTCACAAGTTTAAATAGGTTTTAATGAAAGGATAAAACATTCAAATAGAGCATCCCAAATCTGAAAACGAGAAAAAAAAAGCATTAGTAAAGAAAAAAAATCATGAAATGTTTTTCGAAATTATTTAATTTCCCGTTCCAAAAAAGCGAGATCTTGACCCGCTTGACTTTCCATTTGACATGTTTTGCTTTCTCTAAGATCCTTTGAAGATTGGAACATACTTAAGACTCGAGGGAAATGAAACAAAATCAGACTAAAAGAATAAACTAAGTTTCGTACATTCTTTATATCCGATTTGTGGTTGCTGAAAGCCTAAACGTGTGACGATATGTAGCACTCTGTTGTATCCCAAGAGTATTTACTTCTTCTTGATGCGTTGGACCGTTATAAGCAATAGGGACCCGATACAAATCCAAAATAGAAACATATTAGGTTTATATTGAAGTCTGTTGCAGCGAATCTATCCTAGTTGATATGTCAACGAGTAAATAGTTTTTTTCCAGTATACCTTTTAACTACATATTTCACAAATGACTAACAATGTTTCTAAAACAAATATGGCATGGTTTTATTACGTTTCGTCCGCTGTATGTTGTGTATAGCTTCTATATAAATACACATTCAAAGATTTGAGATTCCTATATGAGGTTATAACACTACTATTGACTAATGCAATTTGTCTGTGTAAAAGAAAAAACAAGACTTGTAGGACATATTTTTGTTCTAGCTTTTTCTATTGTTTACCAAAAGTGTGAATAAAACACCTAGTGTATAAAAAAAACCTAGCATTACCAAAGTTAGTCTTGAATAAAATTAAAAAAAGAAATTAGGTGAAGGAATAGAACAAGTATAGAACAAATTTAAAGTATTGAAGTCCCAGGTTTAAATTAGCAGCTGCATTGCGCCTCTTTAAAATAATGAAACCTTAGTAAAATTTGTTAGTCATTCAAAGCGCTCTTTGTTATATCTTCACAAAAGAAGACTGCTGCTGTAAAAAATTTTCTGGCATGAAATTTGATAAACAGATACTCCTAGTTCTTCATGTATTACATTTGAATAAAAGTGCTACATCATCGATACAGAAATATTTCTAAATGTCACAGCTTCATGCAAATTTCAGAGCTATCACCATCCGACTTGTAGTCATGTTATAAAGAGTTATATTTGAGTAATACTCTTTTTTTAATTCAGAATCTGTATTAGGTGCTCAAAACCAGCGGTTCTGAACATCTAACCTTTTTTTACGGTAAAAGAAGGAATCACTTCCAGCGGAACATGTTCCACAATTGTTGACTGCAACTGGAGAAAGGGTTCTTCAACCATGTGACAAACAATTGTACCACAAGAAGTTAGATGCATTGAAATTGAAAACTAGAAGTATTTAGTAGCTGTCATGATTCAAGCTGTAAAACATTGGAAATAGCCTGTCAATGTGGATGAAATTTATTATTCACATGAGAAAAGAATAAAATATTTAGCGCACTAAATGTAGTAAAGTCAGGAGGACTTTTTATTTTTTGAAATACTTTAAAATATAACTTTTAAAACTTTATAAATAAACTTTTCTAGTATTTTAAATACAATTTTAAATGCTAATTTTATTTTCAAGGAGAAATAATCCTTATATATTATTTCTGTAGCCTGTTTTTGGTTTCTACGCGAGATCTTCCTCAATTTTTGATCGCTTTCTTTGATTTACCCCTCATTTTAAAGCTTATCGTTTAGGCTACTGACGAAAAATAGACCCAAAGTCTAAAAAATATTTTTTCCGTTAAAAAAAACTGTTTTAAAGCACCGGACTGAGGTTTTCGGTTAAATTTATAAGTTTAACTTGCTCCATGATCGACAGAGCTGAATAGCTCGATTGGCAGAGCGTTCGTCTTGGAACCGGAAGAACGAGTGTTCGGGACCCGTCCCGGATAATTTGCATCGAAAAATTAGACAAATATCATGCATTACATGGACACTGATAAACAAAAAATAACACAAGTGAGGGAATGAAATAAATGAGATAGGAACGCTTCTTGCTATTACGAAAAGTTGATGCAACCTGTAGCTCAATTGATACTTAATTGTAAGGTTTCTATTTTGTTTTTAGATCTTTGGCTCCAGTCAGAAAAATAAAGCATGATGTAAGCGAAAATATAAGAGTCAGGTTTAAGATTTCAGACTACAATGGAATAGTTTTTGTTCAGATAAAAAATCGTATACTAAAATGTAGATCTTCTAATGACAGTTTTTGACTCTTTGGACAAAAAAAAAATTTACTACCCCAAATTGAAATTACGCTTTTCATTTAATTAACCTATGAATATTTATTAGAATACAAAATAAGTCATTAAAATTACTAACAACTTGATGGGTAAAATATCATTTTTTCCTCCAATCGGCAAAAAACAAATAGCCAGTCATATTTTTACTACATTCGAAAAGATGCGCTTAAAAAACGAACATAGTTCAACAGATTTTGTATTATAACCGATCGCTTAAATGATGAACACGTGCTGCCATCAAAGTCATAACGGTTCAAGCAGCCTGCGGTAACAAATTGTATAATTTTTCAAAAACAAAAACACTTCTCTTTAATATCTTATCTTATATACTATTTAAAAACTCTTATACAAAAATCAGACCTGCGGTTGAAAAATCAATTTTTCGGAAACGCAGCTTGCTCTTGCATAACCTTGATGCAGCCTGTAGTTCTTATGCAGATTTTTTTTATTTAAAATTCAAATACATATTTTTTTGCACCGCTTTCGGCAAAAAAAAAATCACAATTAAACTTTTTTTTTTTAACAAAGTTCAAAAGCACTGGGCTTAGTTGTTCGGTTTTATTGATAAGTTTTTTTTTTTTTTTTTGGTAAAGCGTACGGCTATAAATTAGCTGAACTTCGGGGTTGAATTTTAAGTGTTCGATTAAAAGAAAAAAAAGTACTGGCATTCAAGCCGTAACGGTTAAAGCAGCCTGCTATGGGAAATTGCATCAACTTTCTAAATCAGTAACATTTATTTTCAATCTAATATATTAATTCTCTGGAATTTTTTTTTAAATCGCTACGTGAGATCTTCCTCATTCCTTAATCAAATTCCATGTTTCACATATAATTTTAAAGCGTATCCGATGGTTAATGTCAAAACATAGACGCTTTTTTTTTTCGGCAAAAAGCTTTTTGGCTGTTTTTCATTACACATTGCTTCAATGAATAGCTTTCGAAAACGAAGCCGAAGTTGTTCGGTTGGTTGGAGTGTCATGCTGGCAATCGGAATGGCGCCAGCTCGAATCCGTGCCGATACATATCTCTTTTATGCCTCTTTTTTTTCCGTCACAGGCTCACATAGGCAGGATTGTATTTGCCACAACCCGTTTTTTCACATGCCCAACTACTGCTTTTTCACGAATCATTCAGTCACACTTTTAATGATATTTACGTTTGCATTGAAAATACGTACAACCAAAAAGTGAGCGATGATTACATCATCACAACGTTGTATTTAAAGAGACTTTTGTCGTTGATGTCTTTAAATTGCATGCCTTCTTTTGTGCCTTTACTTTTTTCCGTTTACTTAAATCCGGTTACTTTTTTCGATTATTCTTCATAATATTCTTCTTTGAAATTTTTAAAGAGAGAAATGCCACATGAAACGATTCGAAGCAGAGTGCGGAGTTCCGCACGGGTCGACTAGTTTATAATTATAGTAATTTATTGTAAGTGTTACATCAGTCACAAAATCTTCGTATCATCAGTCACGGGTGTTAAATAAATTTTATACTTTTAGTTTTTAAGTTATTTCAATAAAGCAAAGTGTTTTCATCAAGTCTAAAATCTCTATTTTAAGGGGATGAAATCTGTTTAGATTTTACGTTCTTAGTTTGAGGAGAATTTCAAATTGTATATAAGTCACTTTTCTCACTGTCTCTTCTGTGTAACATCAGTCACGTTTTTTTTTATTCCCCTTAACTTCATACAAAAAAAAATCCTCAAGTCTGAAAACAAGTGTGGGGACAGTGATGTACCATATCATGATATTTTAGATCAATTTCAGAAGAAACAAAATTTAATTTCAAGACAGTGCTGAATTTATAAGTTAAAAATAGAGTCTAATTCTAGCGTCAGTCACCGTGGACAGACCCATTTGGGTATTTTGCTGAATGCAAAAAAAAAAAAAAAAAAAACGATAGAGGGAGAAATTTAAATTCGCATCCTCTAAAATGTAACATACATTTTCTCAAAAATTAACATTTTGTTGCAGAATGTTACTTGCAGTTTTACGTTTTGCTTCTTAAAAATAAACCACTTGACTTTTAAAACTTTGCTTTTTCTAAAAACCTAAAACTGATAACAAAGCTTAAACATAAATTACTTTAAAAATACAAGAGTGAATGAAACTTCTGAAAAATCCTCATCATTAAAAGGAAAGAAGACAAAATAAAAAGTTTTACTGCTATTAAAAAAGAGACAGGAAAAACAAGACGTACTCACGTAAATGAGCTCTAGAAACTAACTGCATTGAGTTAATTACAGTAAAAGTGCTAAAGATTTTTTTCTCGTGCCATGAAAGATGATGAATTAAGCAGAATTATACCACATTTTCATATTATGACATAATTTTACTATTAGGATAATTGGTTTGTTTTTTTACTATTCTTTTAAATTTCAATTCAAAGAAAACAGATTCCAGTCTGCGTATTAAATCTCTTTTTATTTTTTTGGAAAACATTGTAGGCTGATTTTTTTTATATTACATTTTTGCTCTGTCGAAAGTCATGTTTTTTTATATTGATATCATACTAGTAATGACTGTTTCTCTATCTCTTGAGTGTGAAAAAAGGATGAACTGCTTTTACCAATTTGTGTTTCTTCTAACAAACGTGACTACGTTGATGAATAATTATATCTGCTTACCTCATCAACATTTTTGCACACTCAATTCTCACTAAACGAATTTTTTTTATATTACTAGTGGGCTCTGCCCCCTTTTCTTTTAACGCTCACCAAGCTCCGAAGATTGCTTCGCAATCTTATTTGATTCGCAAAGATTTAAGTAGTCAGTTAGAAAGAAACAGATTAAAGACTCATTATGAGCTCCTTTGCATCAAAAAGCACCCCTTCCAAAATAACTTGTACCAACTTGCAGAACCGTAAGGGCTAAGGGTCTCCTGAGCATTGCAAAACTGCAGTTTTGTATATTCATGATCTCAGTAATAATTACGCTCTTTAGCTCGGTCCGTGAATTCAGTTAAGCCTAAAATTTTCTTCTAAAATCGAAATTCTTAAAGTTTGTGAATAAGGGAAAGAAGAAACATGCAAATCGAAAAGACATAACTATGGCAATGCCAAATAAAACATCAATAATTTTAATGGATATGAGGTTTGTTCGAACTTGATTTTTAACGGCTTCTAACTTTGTTTTCCTTTGGAGATAGAAGCTCAGTTTTTCAACCAAAGCTCGAGTTAGATCTGGAGTAAAAAAAGCCGCTCTTTTCAGTGGTGTCAAAAAGAAAACTGTAGGGTAATTCCTTCGCTTTTTACTGATAAATTTAATAAAGAAAGTAGTGCCTAAATTTTAGCTAAGCCTTAAAAAGTTCGAGCTAAAAACTCAAATAACTCCCGCCGTATTTAAGTTAGAGCATTGAAACAAATTGCGTGGAACGCAGGAAACTCTACCCTTTCCAAAGATATATAATATTAATATAAGCAAGTAATTTTTAGCCCCTTTAATAGGCAATAATATGCAATTTATTCGAAATTGGAGCTTAAAAAATTAATTCCGAAAAATCTAATTCGAATTTAAAAAATTAAAACCCCAGGTGCACAACCACGGGACTCGAAGTAATTTTGTACAAAATTTCGAGACTGTATAGGTGCTATGGGGTCTCCTGGACGCACGTCCGCCACAGACTTCCTTCCAGAATTTCTTTGAAATCTTACTTTTCTTTACTATAAAGAGATTATTATTGTAAAAATATACATAGATAAGCTTTTTCCCAGAAGAGTAAATGTAAAGGGTAATTTTTAACATATGTGAATCAATAAATGGATGAAGTGAAAAAGAAGAGCTTAATAAGAGACGTCAAGTGAGACGTCATCATTTCTATTGTCCGCCCGCGACGCGAATTTAGTCCAATATTATAGCTTCCGAGCAATAAAATTAGGTAGAATTGGTCTTATTATGTCTAAAATCTATCATGACCCAAAACTACGAATTACACTTTTATTGCAAAAAACCAATTGCAGCTTCGGACATATTACCTTGACAGCCAGGCAACTCACCTTACTCTATCAAATTAAATACTCCAAACTTGTTCTAATAAGCAAATACTATTTTTAACTAAATTAATGCAAATCAATATGTGTGTGTGTGTGTGTGTGTGTCTGTGCCTGTCTGTTTTCCTGACGCACTTCCCAAACAGTGGTTGGTTAAAGATGGCAAAGTGAGACGAAAAGTCAGTTTAAAAATAACAAAATATACCACTAAGGGAATCAGTTTCTTTTTTTTACAAACATAGAATCAATATTTGCAGCAGCTGAAACTGTAATCAAAAGTAGGTTGCGTTTCACTGATTCCTTTGAGCTTTCCTCCCTTTTAGGTTATTGAAGTAAGGAACTTGGGGAATAACATATAGGGATTTTCATGGTGATCTAAACATGAAGATGTAGGTCACTGTTAGAAAACTTTTTTTTTCCCTTATTCTCAATTCCAAATACATCGCATTGACTTATGTTCCCTGATCCAAATTTCGTTATTTTCCTTTCTTTTATGTTCTTACCTAGACGTTTCAGTACATTTTTTTCATTGATGACATTCGTATTTTCATCAGAAATGATAGCACATAGTTCCCTCTACGACAGATATGATTTAACTTCCATAAATTGTGACAGAAATTCCACAGCACGGACTTTATTGCGAAATTGATTGGCAAAAGAAAATTGTTTATCTAATTTTCCCAATTTTTTTCATTAACTTAATGGGACGGGGCTAAAAACTTTCCAAAGCCTTCGTTACCAGTTCTACAACGTTATGCATATACGTATGTATATTGCGTGGTAATTTCCCACCTCACTAGGTTAGACATCTTGTTGTACGTGTGAATTATTTAAATATCCAGAAATATGAAAATTGTGCTTTGCCCAAATATAACTTGAAAAATAAATTTTAACCCAGACTTTGAGTAATTTTGTCTCTTTATTCATTTTTTTTCTTTGTATTATTAATAAATGCTGCTCAGTTTTTAAGAACTACTCACGATTGGAAGAAGCATTTAATTAGTAAATTACGTCCCCTTTTCACAAAGAGGTTTTTAATACAAAATAACTGTGAGGGAGAGTTACTTGAGTTTTCAATTCATTCTTATCCCACTACCGAATGATACTAGAGCATAAAATTTCTGACCATTTTTTAAAGTAAGAGAGTTAAGTAGTAAAATGATGGATGTACAAAATGTGAAGCCCTTGATCACAAGTAACTGTATCCCGTTATAAGAGAGGGTTTTTTTTTTTTTTTTTTCAAATCGCTGAAATCATGCAAGTCTATAGAGTTGCCGAAAAAAAATCTTCAAGTTTCGAGAAGTCAAAGTTGGGTTGCACGAAAATTGGTTTTTTTGCAACTTTAACTGCCTAAATTTTCTTACGCCACCAGCGAAACACACCACTTTATATTTTAGTAAATACATATCAAAGGGTAAAGAAAGATCAAAAAAAGATCAGATTTATGCGGTTGACTTTTGGTGCACTGAAATATTTCTTTCTGAAATTGCGGAAATCACATGACTTTCAACGTCATTAACTGATTACTCCAAAAGTAATCACATATGAAACTAACTGCAGAAGAAGCCTTTATTTTATTAGAAACACTGTCAGTTAACTGATCTATAACAACTTTTTCACCTTTTTTATAGTGTGACTCTAAACTTTGCTCAACGAGTGTTTTTTGGCACTCATTGAAAAGGGCCAACTGCTTGTTTTTTCGATATTTATTCTATATTTTTTTAGTCTTACAATACATTGTCTTTAACTAATTAAATTGATGCTTTAAGATTGTATATAGTTCAAGAAAAATTGGAAATTAAGTAAAGGAGACATTTCTGCAAATGTAATTTCATTAGTAGCAGATGTAAAAAGTCATTGAGAAGAAAAGATTGCATTAGTGCATTTTATTGGCATACCTCGGCCCCTACTAGAGAGCACCTGGTCATGCCAATATTTTTCCATTAGAGAAAGAAAATGTACACAAAGAAACTAAATCTGCTGCTGTTAAAGAAGCAACACGTATAAAAGTAAATGAGAGAGGAAGAAGGAAAGGGATATATACAAGTGCCAAATTAAAAATTTTTAGATAATCAACACAGATGGTAAAAGACCCTATTTTCTGTCTTGGGACACGAGATTGTACTTTAAACCTGGGAAGTGCTGCGATACAGCATGATTTAGAAAACGATTTCAATGAAAGCCAACCTAGGATCTGATGACGCGTTTAACTAGAAAATTTGAAAAGTCCATTTCTCTCTCTCTTTCTCTCATCCCTTTGTTTTATCACGGCCTCATATGAGGTAGTGAGAAGCAAAGAAATGCTAGTTCACTTTTAAAATTTTCAAGTAAAATGCGTTTAAAGTTCACATCCTTGGTAGACTTTCATTAATTTTTTTTAATCATGTTGAATAGCAGCACCTACCAGAGCCACTAGTATCAGCTCTTGCCCTAAAACAGAAGAGAAGTTCTCCTACCATTTGGCATTGGTTATCTCCAAATTTTTAGTTTTGGAATTTACACCCCTTTGCTTCTCATGGCCTCATATGTAATATCTTTCCACATAAACATTTACCATTGGAGATATTATGTGTAACAATATTTTGCATCTGTAAATTTTCTCCTTTTAAATATTATATTTTTACAATTTTACATTTTATATTTTTATATTCTATTTATTCCTTTATTTACTTGTTGCATTTTACATTTTCATAGTAAGCTTTGTTCCATGTTTATATTGTACTCTCTCTTCATGTGTGCTGAGTGCACTACCTATGTGCACTCTAGTCAATGAATTCCTATGTTCATGTGCTACTGCTAAAAATATTTTTAAAAAATATTATGCGTAACATTCCCAGAGAAGACTCAGAGAAGAATTGAAGATGGCCTGAAAAAAATCGTAAAATAAACATTTCGTCGGTTTATTTTGGGAGATCTTACTAGATGATCAGAAAAACACGCTTCAGCATTGCAACAACTCCCACAACTGACAGATGTTACAGCAATTTGCATGTCTGTCCACAAGATAATTGTACTACTACATTTAATGATATTGCTTGTCTAAGTCACTTAACGGCTGACTCTCATAACTGTTACCAATATCTTTATTACTCAGAAAAGTACGATTTTGCAATACTAAAAAAAATTGGTGTGACCTTACTTCAAAAAAAAAAAGGTGACAGCATTGCTGCCTCTAATGTTCCGGAGTAACGTAACTGGTATAACTGGTGTAAAATAACACATCGTTTTGGGAAGGTTACATGACACTAATCTTACTATGTTGTAACGACAACGTAACACTAATTTATGCTTAAGGTTACACCAGAATTATCTGTAAGGTTACAGAGTCAGATTTTCTTCGAAGGTTACTGATTTTTATGTTCAAGTTGTGGTATACTCCAAACTGTTCGATGATTCAAATAATATAAATTTATCAAATGATCAGGTAATAACTTATTTTTATTGAAAGTGAAAAAATAAATTAGTAACTTATATGCAAGTAGTCTCATATATGACCTTGAGAGTCATGTAGTTTTGTGATTTCCTCTACTTTAGAGTCAAATAGTTTAAAGCGCCAATAGTCAACCACACATATCTTACTCTTTTTAAGGTATTAATTTTTGGTATGTATATACTGAAATATATACTACTGTAGTTCACTGTTGGCGCAAGAAGATTTTGAAGATCAAAGTTTCAGAAAGAAACATTTTTCGTACGACTTTGAATAACCTTTGGCCTTTGTGCCGAGAGTCAGCTTGAAGTATTTATGCACTACACTGTTAAAAATTCAGGAAAATTTTCAGGTAACTATTACAATAAAACGGAGTGTTTGCAGTAGAGAAAACTTTTGTTGTAAATTGTACGGGAAAAAGTAAGCGATTGCTGCGTCAATTTGTACATCACGTGACTTATGGTGCAAGGCATTCATTTCTCCATCCCCGTTCACTTCCTGTGCCCATTTGGTATGGTGGATAATGAAGCGGTCTCAAATCACGACGGTGCAGTTCCGAACCCAATTGCGTTCATTTTTTTTTCTTTTTAGTCAGTACTGGGGCATTCTACGGTATTTTTGACATTATGTAGAGTCCGTAACGTGATCTTTTTTTGCCATAACTTTTTAATTTACCGTTTGATTTGCAAATTATTTTATTTTGAGCTGGTGTGTTAGTAGGAAAAGATCAAAATAAAATAATATGCTGATCAAACTGTAAATTAAAAAGTTATATCAAAAAAGGTCACGTTACGGACTCTACATAAATGTCAAAAATACCGTGGAATGCCCCTACTACTAACCACAGCGTTCTCGTTTTTCAACCGTAAAATTTTGCAACATTGTGGGATTTAACAGTAAAAGTTAGAGGAGAGTGACTAATTACGGAATACCATTTTGTTTTTTACACATAATTTGCCAAACGTTACAAATAAAAACATTTTGTAGTCATTAATAATAATCATATATTTACGCCTTATTTTGTAACAAGTTTTGGTTACATTGACTAATTTTAAATAAAATTTAAAAAAAAACTAAATAATGATAAAGGTATCTAAATATGGAATAGGTACCCCATATATGGAATACTATAAACACCGTCAAAATTTAACCTTAACTTAAATGAGATTCTTTGGAAACGTTGGTATAACATAGAAAGGAACACAAATTATTTGCGAAACTCACAAATCCAGGCATCAGACTCTGGTCCTGCGGAATCATTATGTGCTTAGAGCCCACACATGAGGCACTTGACCCATGTTTCCCCATGGATATCATTTGAAAGCAGCATGCCACAGAAAATACACTCCGAATCTTCAGAGTCTGGAACTGTATTTCTTATCAAGGCATCGGGCTCACTGTCTGTATCAAACAGCATCATCTCCTCATCAACATCTGAATCTGACTTAGGCTTAATCTTTTCTCTTAGCTTTTTGCCTTTTGATTTCTTCTCGTTCTCTTTTTGATTTTTGTTCTTTGCCCATTTATTTTTTTTTCCTTCTTTAATCTTACTTCTTTCTATGAGATCGTTCTTGTAAGGTGAAGATGTGATGACTGCTGCAACAGATGCTTTTCTTCCTCTGTTAGAAGCTTTCCTTTTCTTGTTTGGTACTGGACTGATATATGGAGAAACAAGTCCTAAACTACTGCTAGAAATTCCGGAAGTTGGGGGCACAGGTTCAATATTTGTATCTTGTCTGGATGTAGAAGCTTCAGTTAAAAGCTTATCGTCATCAGGTGTTCTAAGATTGGCCATCAATTCTTCTAAAGGTTGGGGACTTAATGTCATTGGTGTAACGTCGAATGTGTAACCGTCTTTAACTGCATCTTGTTGCGCAGCAAGATAGTCGACAGCGGTAAAAAATATTTTTATTCAACGACCATAGTCCTGTGACCCGAAATCCGTTGGCTGCTATCTCACCCGTTTGTACTTTCAAATAAGCTCTACCAAATAGCTCTACAATATCATAAGGGCTTAGCGGTTTATTATTGTATCTGATCCACATTCGTATTTCGTCACTGTAATACGCTTTGAGAGGTCACATAAACGTTTACTGGATGGAACTTGTGGGTTGTGTAAGGAGGTAAGGACACAATGTTTACATTATTTTCTCTAGCAAGTTCTATCATGTCGATGTTACAAGTATGAGAAAAATGACCATCTGAGATCAGTAATACTTTCGATTCCGGAGTAGGGTTGGTATCTCTGCTAATAATAAAGCTGAAAGTCTCTCTGTCTGGACGTCTGGATATCCGGAGGATGTCTGGATGTCTGGATCCCTGTGACACGCATAGCGTCTAGACCGTTCGGCCGATTTTCAAGAAATTTGGCACAAAGTTAGTTTGTAGCATGGGGTGTGCACCTCGAAGTGATTTTTCGAAAATTCGATGTGGTTCTTTTTCTATTCCAATTTTAAGAACAAAACTATCATAAGATGGACGAATAAATCTCAAAATTATCATAACGTGGAACCGTAACATGAGCACAAGCCAATTGGCGAGATACGAAATTATCATAATGTGGAACCGTAACATGAGTACAAGCCAATTGGCGAGAAAATTCACCATACATTATTTGTAAATATACAGGCGAACCAAACGACCTTTTAATTTTTCTATTACGGGGAAAGCCGTGCGATCACCACTAGTGTTCAATAAAATGTTTGAACCACTCAATAAATATGTTCACTTGTGTTCATCCTGATAGATGTGCAATGTCAACAGCGCCTGGAGGACTGCCTCTAATTAGTTCATCACTCATATTCTTGCGAGGGAATGTAATAAAAGGAGGTATAAAATGACCAGTGGCGCACATGGCAACAACAATTGTCATTAATGAACCCCTTTCAGCTGAGGTAAGTGCTGCCGTAATCAGTCGTTTCCCTTTATGGCCAACTTGGGTATCTTGCTCTGTACTACGGTAAGCTCAGATTCGTCAACATTGTATATGCGGTTTGGACCACAGTTTTCTTGAGCATAAACGCCTTCAAGGAGATCAAAGAATGTGTCTACTTTTTCTTTGCTGAATCCAAATGCTCTAGCAAAAGTTGAGCCAGTTGATCTTCTCACTGATTGTCCTTATGGCGCTTAAGAAATAGCTTAAGCCATTTCTTTCCAGCTAATCTCGTGTCACCAAATGGATTTTTCAACTGATTACGTCTTACCAACATGTACGCTATTCTTCGAACATCGCTTCTAGTCAAGCCGTGAAATTTTCTCTCCATCGTCAAAATGTAGTCTACCAAAAGATTTTCTAGGGTTGTCCCTAAAACAGATTTCCTCCCAAGTGTAGTACCTGCGGCTTCTTCTGGCGGTAATTTGTTTTTCTAGCATAATCGAAACAAGGGAGGTCTCAACACACCAAAGAGTTTTGAAGCTCTCAAATAACCCATTTTTTTCCTCTTTTACTAATTCAATAGCTTGCGCCATGTCCTCTGCATTCCAATCTTTTCGTTTTGTTTTTGAGTTGACACCAGCCATTCTGATGAAAAATAGAAAAAATACTTTTAATTTATAATTAACAAAAGCATCAAATCAGCTGATACTTAAAAGAACCAATTATGGAATATTCCATAATTGCATACTATGATTCGTCCATATTTGGATTATCCAACAACTTCAAACTGACATTTATATTTTTATATTTGATAAAGTAATGCAATCAAATACCGCTAAAACCCACAAAAGAACATGTAAACAATGTTTAGAAGTTATAACGACAATACTGTGTGCATTTTTTGTACGAAAAAGACTTGTTTTTTTACATACCTTAGAAAGTCATGCAGAAGCGATAAAACAAAACACTGCGACTGTGATGAAAGAGCTCGCTCGACTAACATGTTACGACTTGCACGCGCGAAGAAAGAGACAAACACTGTTTACTGCGTGTGTCAATTTCCGTTTGATAAAAATGCCAGTATTCCATATTAGGGATACTATTAAATATTTGGTTAACTTTCCTGTACTGACAACATGGATGCCTGTAACTTTTACCGTAAAACTTCAGGAACTCTTTTTTTTACAGTGTAACAATAAATATGGATATAGTAGAACACAAAATAGTTGTATATGCCATGGTTCACTGTTGGTGCAAAAAGAATTAGCTCATGTAAATTGGTAGGTTTTTCTTCAAGAAAAAAAAACGAAGTCCAAATATGATCTCCTAAAATTTTAAGAAACAAATTTTGAGCAAAATAAAAAACGCGTGGTAATACTTTTACACGGAGAATTCATTCTGAAATTTTCAGAAAAACCAAAAATATCAACAATCCAAGCCTGCCTGACTCTTAAAAAAATGGCTCTAAAAACGATTACTCATGACTCTTAGTGCTGAAGATAAAAGCAAAAAACATGCAGTAGAGAAGACCGACCTAAGATCTCTGAAATGGTATTTTTGTACTTATGGAAATAATAAGAAATAAAGATATTAGAAGAGAATTAAGAGGTTTTTAGCCTCTGTGAAAAGAAATGAATATCACATTGACCGGGGAGATCATTCAATGTATGATACGATGGAGACGACTGCCTAGAATGGCCTTCTACTATAAACCAAAAGGCAAGTAAGACCATGATTGACCCAGAAAACGGTTGTTGGACCAAAAAAGGAGAACAGGCTTTAACCCTAGTCATTGAAGAAGATGATGGGGATGAAGATTAGGTTTAAATTATTTTAAAAAAATAATGATAATTTGAAGTTAGTTGATTGTAATAAAAATGTGCAATACGATATCACTTCAATAAAATAAATTTTGTCTTTATCTTTGCTTTGAGAAAGCCCTTACTCTCTAGCTACTGCTAACCAAAATAATAAGCAACACTAATTTAAATGTAACAGGAAATATCTTTACGTATCATTTTAAGTATTAAAATACACAAATAAAGATCTTGAAATATAATCAGAGTACGTGTTATATGTTTTTAAAATATATCATTAAAATAAGTTATTTCACCACCAAAACAACCTGCAAAAAGTCCTTTGAAACAACAACAATCTTAGTTTTTATACAAAAAAAAGGAATTTTAGGCATGAAAATTTTGAAGCTTAAAAATAGTATAGTAAGCGGGGTAATAGTTACACAATTTATCTTCATTCTCAAATTTACTGAATGCCACAAAACTTATTTTGTACTTTTTTCTTACACTTTTAAACCTGAAAATAGGACCACAAAGAAAAAGTAGAGAAGTAACTGGTCTAGCAATTGGTCTGTCTCCAAGGAATGTTCAGCATGTACAGATGTTTCTTTCTTGAAGATTAACTGGAGATTAGTTGTGATGCTATTATCACGGAAGCAATCTATAACACGAAAAGCCAATCACGTTTCTTTTTCTCGCCTCACTCATTTGTTTTCTCTCGCTTTTCTGCAACAAAGGAGGAGAAATTGTATCACTAAGAAAATACCTTTTGCGCACCATACTATTACTTTATATTGTTTTTCCTGTATTTCAAAAATATGTCTTTAGGATAGATATTGTTTCTCATCTTGGATTACAAAAATCTGGAATGTTTTCAAGAAACTAATTACATTTTTTAAGCAAACTACAGTTTACAGTACAATGAACCAGGGCTTAATTTCAGACGAAAGAAGTACGAGAATCCAACTAAGAACTTATTTTCATGAGTATAAAATCTGAACTCCGTTATATATGTAAAAATTGTATGAAACGAAAAGAAGAATAGGAGTTTAGCTCGCGTGAGTCCCACGCTGAATAATATAAAGAAGGAACTAAAATCGGTGAAATCAATTTGACAAATGCAATGTGCACTGTGCACAAATGCACGAAATAAGTAGTACCAACCATCTACGGCGTCACATATAGCGATGAAGTCATGTGTATTTGGTATGGTTTTGGCGAGAAATTTAAAAAATATCACCGAGTTGCCATCATTTTAAAGACTTTTTTGGAGACAAATTTAGCAAATAGTCGCCAAATGCCACGATGTTTGGCGGTTTTTGGTCATTTTTCGAACGTTATAACCCACCACTGTCACATGAACATCATCAAGGTCACATGACATCCATCAGAGACCTTTAACTGGACATTCATCCATTAATACATATATTCGTACATACTAGATCCGGTCGGACTTTAAAGATGTAAAATTTTTTACGAGAGTTTAATTATTAACAGTCCAAAGTTAGAGTAAGTAGTCATGACGATTTGAGGATTGTTATTGTAAATCAGTAGTCATTTTTTTAAAATTCAAATGGCATTCTGTAATGCCTTTGATCTGCAATTGCGAGAGCCGGGTCTTATTTCCTCATACGTGGTGACCCTGGAATAATATTTATTTTAATATCCCATTCCAATTTGCAACCAAAACAAATTTCAAACGTTTGTTTAATTTCAGTTTTTTAACTATAATAAATGAGAAGTAGATGACTAAGTATTGCTCAATAGATATAATCTCTGCTGAATTTGGAAGTTACATATCTCAAAAAAATAAATAAATAAAATAAAATATTTAATTTAAAAAATTTTACTTACAAAGTTCTAGCAAGTTCTAAAAAACGTATTTATTATTTAAAGAAACTCTTGTTTTCCAAAATCATTTTCTTTGTCATCAGAAATTTAAAAGCATTTTAAAATGAAAAAACATAAAACTTTACAAATAACTTTTTTTAAATATTATCTTGAAAAAACATATGTTCTCAGTTTCCTTGAATTATTCTCAATGATATTACAATCCAGTTCCTTGCTAGGGCAGGAATTTTCGTCTGTAGTAACTCCACTCACATGTTTTTTTAATCTACTTTGGAGGTGTACCAGGTAGACAAGTATTCTTAAGAGTTAGCTTATCGTTTGAAATTCGGGTTAAAGAAATACACGCATATGCAAGGCTTAACTTTTCTTCTTCTTTTGATAGTAAATAAATTTCCTTGTAAAGGTTGATAAAGAACGAAGTCATTACTACTACAGAGCAGAAAGTGCCATTTAAAATATAATCTGAAACAAAATAAATTTCTTTATCGCATTTTATCTAATTGCCTGTTACGTTTTATTGTAGTATGCTTTTAACGAACTAAAGGAAGCCGAAGACGGACAACCAAGCCGAACGTTAACCATTATTTTCAACCACATTTAGCTAAGATAAAAACATATTTCATGTGTAGAAAAATAATATAATACACCAATTATTCCGTCATTTTTAGATTTTCGAATCGCATAGCTACAACATATTGCACTAACCAAGAAAGCATTTTAACAGTTAGATTCTTTAATGAATCATGTTCATAAAACTCAAATATAGTTTAAGTATTTCTTTAACTGCTCTGCAACTTGCGGTTTTTTTTACAACAGTACTAGTAATCATCCTTTCGGTTCAATTGTGTTGTTCATCATTTTGTAGAGCAGTACAAGCTATGTAACCAAATAACAGCAAAAATTGAAGAAAAACTTAGAAAAATCTTCAGATCGGTTTGAAAGAAATTAAAAAAAGTTGCCTGGAGTTGCAAAAAAAAAAAAAAACATTCATTTTAATGCTACTTTTGTAACTCTGACTCTTTCTAAAACTAATGGACTTATTATGTACAGAGTTAAGCTCAATAACGTTATCTTTCCTTTCTTATTAAGACAAAGCCACACTAAACAAAACTATTGTTGTGCATAAATTAAGAAGGTGAGCTTTTTTTTTTGAGCAACCACGATTGCTCATTGCTTTTATTTCACCGTCCTTGATGTTGTGGTTCCTTTTTCATCATGGACCAGGGACACCAGCACCACCGCCCACTGGCCTCTGCAGGCGCGGCTCCGAGCACTGCCTCCTGGAATACGTTTCACCTGGTCGGGGGCGTCCATGTCCTACACATAGGCGCGCTCATACACACACACACACAGGTCTACGCACACACACAAGCGTACACATGCACGCACACGCGCCTACACATACACACACGCCTGCACACACAGACACACACAACTATACACACGTAACCGCCCAGGAGGAGGGGTAGGCTTGGGGGGACTGGAGCTGTTTCTAGAAACAACAGCCCCCAATGAGTAGGGCCCTGTCGAAACTCGTGATTGCGAAAAACATAATTTGAATTCAAAATTTCAGAATTCAAGTTATTTTTTTTTTTTTTTTTTTTGAACAATCAAGTTTGCTCATTGATACTACTTTGCCGAGGCTTGATGTCTCCCAGAGCAGTCTTATTAGGGATCGGTAGATAGTGAGTCATGTGATTCATTACTTGCTTTGCGAGAGACAAATAGCGAGTTATTCTGCCGTGTGCAGATAAAGGTCAGTAACTGCAAATTTTTCATTCTTCTTTTTTTTTTTGCATTTTTGTCATATATTGTACGTTAGCTTTACTGTACAAGCTTGCTTATTTGCTTTCCGCTGGAAAAGAAGGCGCGAAAAAAACATCTAAATACAACATTTTCCTATTGTTAGTATTGAATCCACCACACATTTCTTCAAATATCTCGAAAACTCATGTCTGCAGATACTGCCGTTTACCTGCACACAGCAGTATTAATTTACGTAGAAAGTAGACTTCATGCATTAATACGGTACATATAAGCACCTAATGATAATTCTTCAAATCCTATAAAACTTTCTTATACCAAAGTATTAGCTACGACCAAAATAAATAAGAAAGAAACCAAAGTACAACTTTTTCTTATACAAAACATATTTTCATAAGATCTTTCAGATAATCTTTCATTTTCATTTTGTCGAATTTAAAATTAATTGCTTTTTTTTTAATATTACAATTTTTTTAACTGCGTTTTTTTAATGCAAAAGTTTGCATATTTGTTGCTGCATATATATATTTTTTTTATTATTGCTTTAAAAGTTTTAGAAAACATGGTGATTTATAAGTACTATTGATATTTAGAATGAATATTTTCTTTAATATAGAGTATACAATATAAAAATATACAAAATTATGACTGCCAGAAACAAGGAGTCATTAACTATAGAACCTACAAATTCGGGAAAAAAGAGTTTCAAGAAATAAAAACAATGTTTAAAAAGCTCAGCTGTTGTACTTGATTACTAAAATCGGAATTTTTCAGGCAGAAATTAAATGTTTTCTATTCTTCAGTTTTTTTCTCTCCAAAATTTAAACTAATTATTCGTTTAACCTACACCAATAAACTGCAAGTGAAAAAAAAAATCGTTACCGTGTAAGGATAAAGAACAGTTGGGAACATATAGCAGATAGTTTCCTAGAAATCAGCTAGGCATTTAATGTTGCCTTTACGTAAAGGATTATCGGAAGATTAACTGTAATGCTTTCACTTTGGAAACACTTTGGCACGAAAAAATTCAACATTGTTTTGCTTTTACTTTTTCTGTTCGATTACAGGAAATTGTCGAAATAGAAAAATAATGTCGAAATTCATTTGAAACACACAAGTTAAAGGAGCAACTGTTTTTTGTTATGCTGCTAACTGTATCTTTTTAATTTACCTGTCTTATAATTTAAGTGTATGTGGACGTTAAAGCATGGATTGCTTTGAAAAATGTAATGAAAAAGTATATAGGGTCAGTTACCTGATGCCGAGGCAAAAGAAACATAAAGTGAATAGAAACAAGAAAAAATCATTTCAAAAGAAATTAAAATTTTATTTTTTTTTTAAATAAAAAACACACACACGGAAAAAATTACTGTCGTTCGCTAAACGTAAAGCAGTTTATACGTTACGATATATGTTTGTCTTAGCTTTTTCAGCCGCCATCGGATAGTGACTGCAGCGTCCCCTATAGTTTATTGGAGTTACGAATTGGGAAGAAATCCGTGAGCAATTTTGATGACTGATTCTTTATTTTAAACTAAGTTGAGCAAAAAAAAGATGAACTTCTGAAGCGTAGAAGTGCAAGAGAATGAGCTAGTTAAATTGTGGTAAGTACGTCCACGAGGTAAGAGCGACCCCTCAGCTTTATATGAATGCTGACCTCAAGAGACATTTACCATACGTCGAATATGTTAAGTAAATGTCTAAGTGATAATTCTTTCAAGTAGGATTCAGCACTGGCTTACCTAAATCAAACACAATCAGTGACAACTTACATGCGTTTAAAGAGCTTTATTATGAAGATTGAGAAGGTCGGGTTTCATTTCTTTTGCTGGTATATCAAATAACTGAAGTCAGCCAATGTAAGTTGTTTCCATTTAGTCTGTTACTAATAACATACATAGTGCATTTGTATATTAAATTCTGTAAAAATTACTTTGGGGCAATTCCACAGAAAAGGGGAAAAGGTGGCAGAATTTTAAAATAATCTTTTTCTCACAATTTTGGTATCAATGGAAAGGTAATTATCTGAAGTGTATGGAAATAAAAAAAATGTGCAACAAAAGCAAAATTAATTAGAGTTCTGAGGCTTCAAATCAGGTTGTTATGACCATGTTCTTACGAGTAACTTTTTTATACGACTTAAGAATGGCTGTTTGATACTTACATTGTCGCATTTTTCAAATATTCTCCCTAAAATATGCTTCTCAGAACTCTCTAGAAGAGTTATATACAAAAAAGTGCACTTTAACTGCAAAACTTAATTTTTAGGGATTTTTTCATATAAGGCATTTTTGTAATTCTACGTCCGACACCAAATTGGCTGAAACTTTATATTATGTAAAAACTGAGTGGAGATTTTTACAAAATATTTTGTCTGCAAATAAACATTTTAAATGCAATTAAAAATACTCATTTAAATTAAATTTCAAAAAACTAGTTATGCTTAAATAAATGGTCAGAAAAATTTCTACGTCCAACACCAATATTTTCCTAACTGAAACTAGGTTTATAAGTATACGAAAATTCCTGGTTAAATTAAATAATTCACACATGCTATCCATGCCTGATTATGTATTTATATTTATATTTTACATAACATAAATTTAAAGAACATATACACAATATTTTGACTGCGGAAAATATCTGAAGATAAGAAATGATTCTCATATGTTTATCAATAGCGATTAAAGTAGTTATGTATAAAATTATGAATATTTAAGAAGCATTAGGGTTCTCAGTTCAAAAATAACACTCCTCTTTTCTCCAGTTTTCACTTAAAAACTCTCAGGTATTTTTGGTGAACTCACAACAACCCCTGTTTGTGCCTAGAAATGCTCAGTTTCGTTTTCAACAATTTGTAACCAACATCCAAATTTCTTATTATTTGTTAATAAGTTAGATTTGTCTTCATTAAAATTCTACAAATCAATCTTCATTTCTTTTCACCCTAGAGATTGAGTTTTTTTTTTTGTTGACATAGAGATTGTAAAAAAAAAAAAAAAAATTCACAAAATGCGTCTAATCTCTCGTGTTCTCGTTATAGTATTTTCCTTATTTTATGAGTGAAGACTTAAAATACAAATTTCCTGGAATGGTATACAGATCTTGATACATTAGGTGTGTCCATCTCCCCAAAAGCAGTGAGATCCCCCCCTGCCCCCCCCCCCCAAATCTCTCAAGAACACCCAGAAGAATAATAATTTGTCAGAAAAACAAAGAAAAATGTCTTGGAAAACATTCCTTATAAACAAGTTTTATGACATAACTTGGGCCATGACCCCCCCCCCCCTCCCTACATTCTTTTTGCATAAAATTTTTAGTTTCAAGTTATTTCAATTTTCACAAAATTATTTGATTTTTCACAAAAAATGGAGCCCTGGGAAAAATCCGCACAGACCCCTGTTATGTATATTTTCCCTTTTTTATGCTTTAAAATGCCATAATATATAATTCCATACACAAATTAAGAGTTAAACAGATTTTTAAGATGTTTATTTCATGTCGGATGTTGTCTGCTTTGCACATTCTACGTCCGACACCAAGGGGGAAAAAATGTGCTATTTATCCGTGAACTAATTAGGTGAAAAAGGATAAATTATTCATATTTCAGTTTTACTTTTCAACATTCAAGTAGTCAAAAAATCTGAAAACAGTTCATTGAGCTGAAACTTGGGTTTTTTCAACGTACGTCAATTTTCAGTTCCCCTTTCATCTACGTCCGACACCATGAAGTTTTTTATTATTAATATTTAATGTTTGAATTTTTTTCAGAAATTCTATAAGTTTTTATATTGTTCCTACATATATAAGTATTGAGAAAAAAAATTGGCTCAGTTCATCCATGTTAACTCTGAAAAATATGAACCTTTATTGGTAAATTTCGTGCAAATTCTACGTCCGACACCGTGGAATTGCCCTTTGTTTATATGAAGTGTCGAATTTTCCCTTCTTAAATGTAAGATGGAGAAGCTGCATTCTATATTGTGCGGCAAGTGCAACTTATTTAATTTGCCTTCAGTTTCGCTTATAATCTTTATTTACAACTCACGCTTTATTTGCTTTTTTATCGACCTTCAGGAAAATTGACTCTTCTGAAATAAGTGCCAACTCCTAGTGGTTGAAAAGACATCATATATCACTTATGCATAAAAGTTTATATGAAAAGAAAACGAAAATAGTAGTAGTATAATAATTGTTGCTGGTAAATTTCGAAACGTACGATTACCAAATCTATTACTACCGTGTTTTTAATTCCTCTTTTGCTTTTAAATGAACTATGTTCATTTAGAATTTGATGTTTTGAAATTTAAAGCACATTTTTATCATCCATAATTTCGAAAATAATTTTCTCGTATTTTCGTTTTAGAGATAGGAACATACGCATTAATTTATTTTCAATTGTTTCACGAAATATTTATATATTTGACACAAAATATCTTCTAAAAGCCTTTCGCAAACGACTCAAAAGGGCTTAGCTACGTTAATTTCAATGCACTAAGTGCTTTTAAGTTTCATTTTTCGAGCTTTTAATACAACTCAGATACAATCGTTCAACTTTTGACTTAAGCTCCAAAAACAGCATGAAATTGCTATACCTACTTGAAATAGTTGTCATGTCGTTTCGGTTATGCTTGAAGCTAATAAATTTCAAACGGAACGGGACTTTAGTAAGTTTGTGAAATCTTGACTCCGAGTCTGATGTCCTAATGCGCTGCTCTCACAATTTGTTTCTGCAGAAGGTACAGTACAACCTCGATATCTCGAATCTCTCGGGACGGGAAAAAATTTTGAGATATCGAGTTTTCGAGTTATCAAGGTTTTTAAAAAATTACACTACTAACTCTCACATTTACACACACATACGCTATATGCATTTATATATGTACTACTGGACCACATCGAATTACAATCAATAAAGTAGTCTTCAATATTTCACTAGATTTGAAATTTTCCAATTGTCGAAAGTGCACAGGATGAGATTTTGAAATGAAAAAAAAATTTCAACTTGGTTTTTTTCACCTAAAAATTTAAAAATTCTAATTTTATCTTTAACCAGTAACCTCACATTCAAAAAGTTCTCAGCAGCCGTTTTGTAGGAGCTAAAAAAGCTGAATGAAGAAAACGAGGAACGCATTTTCCGTTTTCGCTTGAAAACTGACGGACGAAAAATCGAACCCCTTTCCTCAAAATGGACAACATGTTCGAGAGAAATGCACAAAGATTCTAAATTCTGGAGAAAACACTGCACCCCCTTCATGCCAACACTCCCCTATTATCTTGCCCCAATCCCCTATTCACAAATTTCCAAGAAAAGGGATGAAAAACGTTAAGCAATTGTCCCTGGAACTGGTTTTACTACAAAAATTGCCGAAGAAAAACGACAATTGAAACTTGCTTCTGTGCAAAAAAATTTCGACATATCAAGGGTTTCGAAAAATAAATTTCGAGATAACTATGGAAAATACATAGGGGTTTTAATAGAAAATGTTGGGGAAAATTTTTGTTTCGAGACATCAAGGGTTTCGAGATAAGGAGGTTCGAGATATCAAGGTTTGACTGTATAATCGTTTACTCCTAAAAATCTTATACTGTAGCATAAGTAGTTGTTAATTGATTTCCATTGAAATATTAAAATTTCTTTAAATGTATAGATTTCTGAATTATTTTTTAATTTTCGAAATAGTTATATTTTCAGCAAAAAATAAATGGGTTATTGAAAAATTTACTAAATGCAACAAAATGTAAAAATAATCAAATATTTTTTTAGTCATACGTCGATTGGCGAAATATTACATAATTATGTTTCGCGAATTAAAATATTTCGCCAATCAACATGTGACGAAGAAAACCATTTTATTAAAAATCATTATATTACTCGCTCATTACGCCAAATGTGTCTGTATTTGACCTAAACAGTGAATGGGAATTATATATATATATATATATATATATATATATATATATATATATATATATTTCAGAAACCTTTTTTTTGGTAATTCATTACGAAATGGTAGCCCATTGTGCTTCAGGTTCGAAAATAAATTGCTGTACTTGGTGCTTTCACTTCAGTGGCGATGTCACTGGCACTGGAGATGACATTAAAATTTTGGACAAAATATAAAACCAGCTGTACTTTGAATATCTAATTCTGTCTTGCATCAAGTACACTCCACACTTAGATGACAGTCAAAAACCAAACATGAGTTTTCTTTAACCCTTATTAAGCTAAAAACCATAGTGGTGCAATAAGCCACCATACAAAAGACATTTTAAATAACATTTTAGCCTATGACACAAAAGCACTCTTTTTCCCAACGCATTATTTTTAATCTCCGTACCAGAGAAACAATAAAATCTCGTAAAGACAACTTATTTTTAAGTTTACCTCCAAGGAAATCATAAAACACTTTAATGGCACTGAAATTGGTAAACAATGTCCGAATATCTTCCATTTCGGTCCACTTCAAATGAAATTTTAAGTAAAACTAACTCGTGGCAAATACGAGATACCACAGAAAACATGAGGAACAGAAAATAATAGGACGAATTTTTTTTTATTTGGGATGATAGTAGTTTGATGGCCTCAAATGCAGTGAAAAAGATTGTGGAGAAGAATGAAGAATTTTATTGAACACTCAAGACCTTTAAATCAAAGCTCAAATGCCTCATGAAATTCGCGTGTTGAGGAGCTGATAAAAAAGCCCAAACTCCTGGGGAATAAAACGAAAGACGAAAAATTGATTCCTCATTGCTTTACAGATAATTTGGAGTCAACAAACTCAATAAACTCCAGTCGAACATTATTGGAGCAAAATTTGATAAATCATTTATTTCTTACTAAGAAAAGTTTCCTTTAAATTTTTTTTTAAAGAGATCTATTTTTCTTTGTGTGTATTGATACTTTAGAAAAACAAAGAAAAGTTATGATGAGTGTATTTGTAATTTAAGGAAAGTTCAAATGAATGGAAAGTGGATTAAAATGTGAAAACGTACAAACTGAATAGCAGGACAAGACGTTCTGGAACTAAACAAGCCTACTTTGGGGAGTACCTACATAGATTTCCTAGCATGTTGAGGTTCCAAATTATGTCAAACGTAGATTTTTAGCATTTAAAACTGAAATCAAACAACAAAATATGCATCTCTTATGAAAAGAAAAAGTTTGTTGATATCGAATGTATAGTATCAAAGTAAAATTGTGAAGGTTTCTCATACTTTTTGAGGTTTATTTTCCGTAAATTACAATCATTGATGGATTTTCTATATTTCAACCTTATCTTTCTTACACTATACACAAATTACACATATTACATTATACATATTACACATAAAACTATTCCGTCTAAAGTTTAAGTATATAACTTTATGAGTGGCAAATTGAATAACAGAATAATTTTAAAAAGTATTTTTTCAAGCGTATAGTTTTGCTGAATTTAAATATCTTAATCGTCTTAATTAAAATTCTAATAAAAGTATTTTAAGTAAGACGAATTTGCTTAAAATTCTCTTAAAAAATAGGATGATGGGATAGTTTGTGTTTTCTTTATTTCTACCTTTTAAAGTTTTAAGAAAAGGGGGAAATTAAGCTCTGAAAAACGTCCATCTTTTTATTGTTTTTGGCTCTGCGTTTATTTTATAGTTCTGATTTACTCAATTAAAGTATTTATGTTTAGTAAAAATCAAGAAAGGCATATTTTTTAAGTTTAAGTAGTTCTATATAGTACACTAACTTTTCATTCGCAAGCAAGCATCTTTGATTTGTGTCTTTTGTAATGAATTAAGATAATAAATTGCCTTTCTTTTCGTTTTTTTTCGAGTTTACGAAGTATCTCTTTTTCAGTGTAAAAATATGCGTGAGCGTTAGACATGTAGTCTTTGAGTCAGGCACTATCCTATATCTGTAGACTCACACACTTTTTTATTTTAAAAGCAGCTTGTTATAACCCGAAAAGCATGTGTAAAAAAAACTGGATTTAAAAAAAAATGTTTGTTCGTTATTATCAATATTTTTTTTGTTTGTTTGTACAGTGAAATCCCGTTACAACAAAAATCAATGTAACGAAATATTGGTTTCAATGATATGAATTTTCAGTCTCGATTTAGTTTCCAGTGCATTGCTTGATATCCATTACATCGGAATTTTCGTTACAACGAACAAAATTTGCGATCCCTTGAAGATCGTTGCAACGAGATTTCACTGTGTTATATTCCGTTACAGTACAATAGATAAGCCTCTTACCACTATTATTCAGTGATACAGCAAGAGGGGGCTTGGTAGTCTCCCCGCCCTCCAAATCTCATGGTTCTTACATTATTACCAATCCTAGCACGGTAATTTGTACAGGGTAACCTCATTGCAACGAACTTCGAGAGATGAACTTCAAGGAAATTTTGTTGTAATGGAGAGTTCTAGCAATGGAATGGAAACCAAATCGAGACAGAAAATTTATTTCGTTTGTACTGACATTTCATTCTATTGATGTTGTAATGGGATTTAACAGAATAAATGTAAGGAATTGTACATTAATTTTAAAAAAGTTATGTATAACTAACATTCAATTTAGCATTTATTTTCCAGCGGGCGCTTGGTCACACGTGTGATGCTATTTGCCCTTAGTCACCACATCTGGTAAAATCCTCACCAGAGTACTGTGGTGTTTGGCGAGGTTTAAGTAATAAATGCATACATGTAAGGACTGTCAAGTCCTTCTTCCCTTTTCCATCCCTTCCCATCAAAGAAATTTTCTATTTTGAGTTGTACGCATTTGTTTTTAACTAATACATATGAAGCCAGAAGAAACGATACTTAGTTCACAAATATTTTAAGATATTGCACACACATGTTTCGGGGTTTCAAAGAACTGCTTTTGAGCACAAAAATGTGAGCTATAGGATGCTTTTTTTTATTATTATTATTGAGAGATCAAAAGCTTAATATTAGCCAAAAAAGATAATGTTCAAAATTTTATGTATTATTTATTTTAGTAATTTATTTTGTTATTTATTTTGTGTTCTATTTTATTTATTTATTTATTTACTTTATTTTATTTATTAATTAATTTATTTTATTTTATTTATTAATTAATTAATTTATTTATTTCACTTATTTATTTATTTAGGAGGTAAATTCTGGCTGGTACAACCATTTCCTCAAAACGAGAGCATTTTCTTTTATTTTGAGAAAATTCAAATATTGCTATTTTACCTGAAAATGAAAAGTTTTTAAGCCAGGAGAATTTTTTTTTAATATAGCGTTACTTTTTAGAGAAGCCTTTCACTAAAATGTGATAAATCTCACTGTGCAAGCTCACACATTCAATTAATACGGGCCGTTTAAGGCAACACACATATTCAAGCCTTGAAGCGCAAGGAGAAAGTTCCCCAAGTGTTATTCTTTCCTCTAAAAGGCGTCTTTCATCTGAGCAAACACCAGAAATGTAATTATATTCACTCGAGAGCGCTGAATAAACTGCTAAAGATAAATATACGAGGCAGAACAATTGTCTACAGAAATGTTTAAAAGTATGCTTCTGGGGCAAGCATGAGTAAGTATACACGCAGGAAACCAACGGTCATTTAACATTCTGGACTTTTCCTAAAATAGGTTTTTGAAATCTTGCATACAATGAAACAATGTAGTAGTGGTTTCAAGTTTCTTTACGTCTGAATGAAGTATATTTCCGTTGGAACCGCGTCATGTAATGAGAAAGTTATGCTTGTGCTAAAAGCTGCTTAGGTTAATTATAAAATAAATATCGTAACGCAGACTTATTTAGCTGTACGACAGACGTTAGGTCAGTAGGCTTTCATATGAAACATTTTAAATTTTAAAGTAAGGAAGTTAAGATCCAATGTTACCTTTTTTTAATTTTTTATTAATTTTTTTATTTAGTTGTTGGAGATTTCTATTAGTTCCTCGTACGCGTCATAGGAAATGTCCGAAGAGTCTAGACATAGTGTACAAAACTCATACATTACTTCTTTAAGAAAGTATAGTCACGAAAAACAATGTTTTAAAATCTTTTTCTGTAAATTTTCTTTCACAGGACACACCGATCATAACTAAACAGATGCTATAATAATTAATGTCAGAATCTTAATGTTAGCAATTTAAAAAAATACTGTTTACGAAGTATATTTTTATTGTTATTTTTACTTATTTATTTTTATTTATTTATTTATTACTATTTTAATGCAGAAAATTTTACTATTCTACTTCAAAGTTCAAGATTTTAAAAGGGTTAAGTGTCATTTTTCTTAAATAATTAGTCTTATTCCTAATGAACCTGTCGCACTATCGCTTTAGGCTTAAACAAGAAATTTTAAATTTTGAGTTGCTTACATTTGTTTTTAACTAGCACACAAGCTGCCCGAAGAAACAATAAATATTTCAAGGCATTGCAGACACGTGTTTCAGGTTTTCAAAGAAAAACTTTTTTCAATGCAGAAAAAAAGTGGGCTTTGAGATTTTTTTTTTAAACCTAATATTAGCAAAACAAGTTATTGCTTAAAAATATAATGTATTATGTATTACAGTAATTTATTTTATTTATTTTTTATTTTAGTTTATTTATTTAATATATTTTTATTACATTTTAATTATTAATTTATTTAATTTATTTTTTATTCTATTTTAACCATTATTTATTTACTTATTTATTTATTGCAAACCAACGCAAAATTCAATATTTCACTTCAGAACTTCTGCTCTTCAAAGGGTTAACTATTGACACTTCTTAATTAATTGGTTTTGTTTCTGATAATCCTGCCTCTACATCGACATATGTTTAAGCAGGAAATGTACACTGTACAATTTTACGTTACATGCGCTTGTTTCTTATTTATATTTCAGGGTCTGGCATAACGCTGTGATTGCATAGATCACGTTATGTAAAAAATCTGCTTTAAAACAATTTTAATATTTTCATCGCGTTTAAATACTGTTATCTCACTCGTTACCGATCACAATCTTGACAAAAATAAAACATTTGAAGTTCAAGTTTAAGTTTTTAGCTTTAGTTTGAGCTTTACTGAAAACTTTTTCTTTTTTTTTTAAATTCAGTATTAAGAAGCTTTAAAATGTCAAGAAGTGTTTTACAGAGCGTTTCCTCCCCTAATGATGTGAAAGAAAGTTCTTTCCCTCGACGAAACTCGGTAATTGCCGAATTTTTATGCTATAATATAGCTTTTTTTCTTCGGAAAATTCGGAAGACGTTTTAGGGAAATTTCTTTAACCCAAAGCTAATGATGTTAAAAGCGGTAGAAAAATTTTGACTTTATCGACTGTAGCTGAAAGGTAAATTTTTAAAGATTCTCCAGAGAAATACGTTAGTATTTGAAATGCCTCGACGGAAGAATTTTTTCGTTTTTAAAATATTCGGACAGGATGTATTCAAAGTTTTAATGACAGGCATTATTTTAACTTTAAAAATATTAAAGTAAACTGTTACATTAACGGACTTTTAACGTACACTACGTGTCTTCGAATGTGTTTTAAATTTATAATAAAATATTAAAACAGTTTAAAAATTCTGTTTTAGAGAAATAGACGGAAAGTAAACGAATATGAAATATTTTGCTATTTTTTTTCTAGACAGATAAAAATGGTCTTAACTTATTCAATGACTCGTGTTTTCGTTTTGTGGTGTCCTCATATATGTAGTAGCGAATGATCGAGTAACGCTCCTCACGTCACCAACAATAAAACTCGCGTGATAGCTTGCGAGATCAATACATTTACGTGCGCATTATTACATTGTTGCATCACTTAAAATTCAATAATTTTATTTATCATTAGATTAGATAATTGTTTTGGCAGCGTTTGAGAAGCAAAGAAGTGATTGTTTTAACAAGACAAAACTAGATCCAATGAGCAACTGCTTTGCTGGTCAGACATTGAGTAAAAATAACTTGGCGGTCCGTTTTCAGTTCAAGCCATTATGGTAATGATGAATTTAACTTTTTCCCCAAACAATGTTAAACATTTCTCTCTCGCATATATATGTTTGAACAAGTCAAATTTTGCGGTAAATATCTCCAATAAAGAAGCAATTTGCTCCCGTCATGCCATGACGGGCGGTGTCTAGTTTATTAAAGAAACGTCCAAAATTACTTCAACTTGTTCGTTGTTAATATGTTTAAAACTAAACATTTTCTGTCAGAGTGTTCAATGTTCATACAGGGTGTTTCAGAAAGAACTCTCCTACCAGGTTAGCGGCAATATCTGCGGAAATAAGTTTTCGAGATATTTGAAGAAATGTGTGTTGCATTCGATACTAACAATCGGGAACTGTTGGAATTAGACATTTTTTCGCGCCTTGTTTTCAGCGGAAACCAAATAAGCGAGCTTTTACAATAAAGCTAACGTACAAGAAATGACAAAAATGCAAAAAAATGAAAATGGAAAATTTTGCGGTTACTGCCATTTCCCGGCCAACGGCAGACATAACAATAAAACAATGAGAAGTAGAAAAGTGAAACAAGCGGTATACTAAACAGACAAGTTTTGGAGTTATTTACACCGGTTTTCAAAAGTAGATCAAAGACTGGACTTTAGAGGCTGCTGTAGCCTCAAATGTCTTTTAAATAGTGAGTGAAAGTGTGCTTATTGATAGTGTACTTGGTTAAATCTCATTGCAATGGATTAGATATGGTCACCTTTCACAGCAGCAATATAATGCGATCAAAGGGTAAAGTTTGAAGTTACTCATTACAATATTTGAGGCTAAGCGTTAAGCATCCATCTAGAGACGAACGATTCCGAACCTAAGCCTTCGGCTGCGTCGTGTTGCTAGTGCTAAAGGTGGGCATATCGAATTCGTTCAAATAAATTTTAACCTCCACTCAATAAGTACACTTTTATGTACAACTTAAAATACATTCGTGACTACAGCGCCCTTTAGTGTCCAATCTTTTTACTATTTTTGAAAACCCGTGCATAAAGAATTCCACACCTATCTATCCAGTATACCACTTGTTTCTTCTTTCTATTCCTCACTGTTTTGCTGTTATGTCATTTAAAGTAAGAGAATCAGTTTTGTATCACACTGTATGTTGTGTGTGTAAGGAGATTCATGTTATAACTTTTCCTTTGAACATAGGCCTTGTGTGTTCCGTTTACTTATGTGTTCCGTTACACGGAAAACTTTGAATCCAATAATGTACTTCCTTCAGTTAGGCTAAGTTGTGTTTTACTTACGTTTCGGCCAGAGTTATTACAGCTAATTTCACGCAACAATACACCAATCTTCACAAAACTTTGTATTTCTCATCGGTTCTCAAGGAATTCTTATTGGAATGTAAGCTATTCCAATAGTTTGAAACTTGTAGATATTGCAATAAAAATGTATTGATTTGGCTAGGACAATAAGTAGGGAAAAGTGTTGTACCTTGGGACGTTTGTACCATGAGACACTGCTAATTTCTAAGAATCTATTTTTAGCAGCCATGTTTTTGTAATCTCTAGTAGTAACCTTCACCAGTAAATGGTGCCATAGTAAAAATCAGCATCAAATGAGTAAAATTGACGCTTTGTGCGAGAAAGAAAATTTCATGACTCAAAAATAAATATGTTCTTCATTTTTATTTCGCTTTCTGTCTTTGTTTTTGTAAATTTAATCAAATTGTATTTTGTTATGAAAGAGAAGTACTTTAAATAATTTGCTTATGAAAAAATTATGATAGTGCATCTATATTGACCTTTATTTTGGGACAGCCAAACATTTTGTACCTTAGGACACAAGGTATAACATTTGCATAGTTCTTAATAATTAAGATACGTTTGGGAACATGGAACAATGTTCTCATCTTATGTCGTCTTTCAAACACATTTAATAATAGATAATAATTCATTATTCATAATTCATTGTTAAATATTCATGATTTAATTCACTACAATGATTTTTTTTCTGGTGTAAAATTGGTTACAGTATATGGATGTTTCCTGAATCATGAAGCACAACAGGATGTGCACTAAGGCACAATTGGATGTTGTACCTTGGGACAGCTTGGAACTTATACTTTAAAAATGGCTGGTAACATTTTATTTTCAAACTGTCTGAATTTTAAAAAATATATACCACAGAAGTAAGTTGAGGTATTTTAATGTGACTTTTAGATTTTATATTTGATTCAAATAATTGACGTTAAAATTAAAATATAAAAAGTATCCCAAGGTACAACACTCTCCCTATCGCATCTATTTGGACCATTTATTATTTAAGCGGTATTGCCAGATATGTGCGCTAACCTGGAATCAAATTGTTAAGATGATCGCTACATTGTTGCCTTTAAAAAAATATCACTTTTAGATACATCAATTTGTCGGCTTTTTTAAACATACTTCTAAAATACCAAAAGCAAATAAATGAGCTAAGCCTAATTTTAATTATTACTGTCTTTCCTAAGCATCATACTATGTAATATTGAATTTAAATGGCAGTTAACCTTTTAATTACTTGTATCTTCTAACATCATAATTTCTCGGGAAAACCTCTGTAAAAAATTTCCAAAACGCTATTGATAGTTTCCGTGAAACGTTTCAGGACTCCACAAGTTTTATCCACTTCCTGGGAAAATCCAGTATCTTTGTCAAAATGTTTCCTGAATTGCTACAAGGTGCTTGAATGCGGACTACTCACTGTTGTGAAAAATATTCTTAGGTCTCAGTTTAAATATCGACTGAGCATGTTAATTAGGTGTACTCGTATCGGTTTCAGTTCGATTACGGCCCGTCCAGAACTTCCAGTGAGAGCGATAAAACCTATGGATTCCGTAGCATTGCAGGAATTGTCGGCGTGTTAGATTTTTGATACTTAATTGCAATTATGTCTTAGCTTTGGCCATGCTTGGAATAATGCTTTAAAAGCTTTCTTGACAAACCAGGAAGGTGACAAGCTATCATTGTAAACCTACTAACGTTTGTTTTCTTAAGGTTTCCGAGACACAACTGGCTTTAACAGGGAGACGTCTGATTTCTTCAGAAAAATTCCTGAATGATTTCAGGAAGGTTACTGGAATTATTCGGAAAATGTTCCTTTTTTTTTTTTTTTTTTTTTTTTTTTTTTTTTTGCAAGATTTGTTACTCGAAGAAATTGAGCACATTAGCCGCCCATTATTTTCGAGGAACTTTTCTGAATTGTTTTTACATTGAGCACAGAAATAATGCAGCACACGCAGTGCTTCTTTCTTAATATATTTTCATTTTTCATTGAAAGTTATTATCATACTTATTGTTGTATATTATTTTTTAAAAAACTGTTATAAATATAAAATAACCTTACGTGTAAAAATAAAATTATTTCATTGCAACTAATCGAAAATTATCTTTGAGCTAAAAAATAAATGCTTCATTTATCAACAATATATATCCATTGTCAATCTTGTGTGCAACTGATGTATGAGGCATTGATTAGCAAAGGGATTCTAGGGAACTTTTTTAGGTTTTGAGTAACACGCATTAAAAGTTCAAACTCTACGCAATCCTTCATTATTTGTTTTTTAATCATGCTGTATATCAGCACGTACCAGGGCTATTACACAGGGGAACAAAAAAAATGTCTTTTCTTTGGTGCCCAGAGTTTGAGAACTGATTTTAGATATGTTTGGGGCTCTGAATCGAAATATGAAATTAGTTTTTCTCTAGCAGCTCTACTTTTTTTAAATAAGTGCTGCTATTTTATCCAAAATGTGCAATTTTAACTCCATTTTGCGCATTTCTAAAACAAATGTAGGCTTTTTAAACAAGGATTGTTTCTGGCATATTTACCCTATTGTCAGCCTGAAGTCTAGTAACTTAAAGAAAAATTCACCATATACGTTAAAAGTTTGACAAGTTTAGTAATAACGCTCCAACATGTTAAGGTCACTTTGTAAGTTCTTGGTTCACTTTGCGCGATGTGTGATGAGCTGGATATTTGTATACAATATTTTTCATGTCCCACAATTAATATAGTAGGTGACCCGAAATACATATTTTTTGGGGGTCCTCTGAAGTCAAACCTTATAAACATAAACATTAATGGGGAACCACCATTTCAGGGGTGTTGAGGTGTTTTACCACTCGTTCAAAATATTAGTTGGGAGGCAGAGTGTCCCACACTTAAGTGCACGTAAAAAAGGTAGACAAATAAAGGAGAAAACTTGAGAAAATGATGGTAAAGTTTTCTTAAATAAGACTACTATAATTTTAGTTATTCTGAGGCTCTTAAAAATTAGGGACCCATGTCCAGGAGCCTAATTGGACTGTATGGTAATCAGTCTCTTATTATTTGTACAATACAATAGGAATAAAATATCCCTGTGCTGTGTTTTATTTGATCTATAGATGTAACTTAAACCCGTTTTATGTACATTTAAATGTTATATCTTAAAAATTTGAGCTTCTGGGAAAAAACTGTTGTTATATTTGAACTTAGGGTACCAAATTCATACGAAATCAGTTCCAAAAACCCCAGCACCAAAATCACTGTTCCCCTGTGTTATTACCATCGCTTTCCCCAAAACAGATGAAAGTTTCTTTTACCAACTGTAGGGGGGAGGAGGTAGAACCAAAATTTTAAATTAGCACTTACCTTTCTCCTTCCTTTTGGTTTCCAGGACTTTCATATCCACTTTTTTCGTTTTTTCCTTTTTTATATCAGCTGGCAGCCTTTTTAGGTATGCATACTGTCAGGAGCATTTGGAAAAGCAAAGAAAAGATTTCTGATGTCCGTTTTTCACTTTTTGCTATCCTGCTCACTTTCAACATCGTCATTTCTCATTTACTCTTCTGAAGATTATTTTATGATGCAAATGATTTACAAAGAGTGCAAAAAGAAAGTATTTTTCTGCTCGGAAAAAATATTATAGTCCTGGGTAAACCGAGAAGTAGCTTTAGGAGAAAGAAATGCCTGCGATAAAAAAAAGTTCTCGCAAGATCTTTCTCCCTATAGGCAAAAATCCTTGAGAAACTCGGCCAGAAAAAAAAAGTCTTCGGAATTTTATGACACTCGAGCAAAAAACTATTTCTAAACAATTCTCGGTTCGAATGTTCTATAAACAAACGTTTCTAGTGGGAAAATTATCTGCTTCGTTGTAAAACATTGTTTTGATTTCGTTTTTTGAAACATAATTTTGAAAAAAAAAGGTATCTCAACAAAATTATAAGAATTGTAATTGCTAAAAGATACAAAGATAATATTTTTTTGTCGTGAATTTCAAGCAAAATCCTGCTTTCTTTATTGATAGTGTAACTTAATACTGAATTATTCAAAATACAGCATATTTTACAAAAAAGTAATCAAACTCTATATTAATT
This sequence comes from Uloborus diversus, assembly GCF_026930045.1. NCBI lineage: Eukaryota > Metazoa > Arthropoda > Arachnida > Araneae > Uloboridae > Uloborus > Uloborus diversus. Next base: position 117,089,287 of record NC_072735.1, read on the forward strand.
ATTCAACCAATAATGCATTAAATTGATAAACCTTTTAATTGCATTCATGAATGTAATGGACGATTCGCGAAAAAATGTCTCGTGTTTTATTTTTTCCAGCTAACCAAAGCCTTCAAAAAATAATGCTATTGGGGAATAATACATGCTTTAATATACTATCAAAGTATAACAGTTAAACCCATATTTAGTTAATAGTTACTTGAATAAAATAAAAAACTTAACGTTACGCAAGGAACATTTTTTCGAGAATCGCCGTTATTATGTTTCAAAAATGTGCATATATATTTGTAATTCTCATCTTTCATCATTTAAACGCATATTCCCTTGAAACTTTAAGCAGAAAAATGATCTAGAAAACATATGATAAAACTATTACGTCATATCAATTGCAGTTCTACCTATTCATAAAAATGAAGATTAGCGGTGACCACTCCTGAGGTGGTGGCAAAGTAAATAAAAGTGGTATCATTTTCCGCCGGTCATCAGTTTCTCCAATCTCATCTGTGCTACTAGTCAACGCTAATAACATTAATTATTTCGACTAAAATTCATTACAGTAGTAAGTAGGCCACTCGAGGAGACAGAAGGAGGAAAACAACTCAACAGTCCTGAAGGGAGCGTGGTCGTCCGCCATCTTGGATTTTTCTCGTAGTCTTTTACGAGGGTATTTTTCGGATGACGTCACTGAAATCTTGTGGTCTTTTACGAGGGTATTTTTAAGATCACGTCATACAATTTCTTGTAATCTTGCACGGGGGTATGATGACGTCATCTATAACGTCACGCTTTTGGAAGGACGGACCATCCGCCATCTTGTATTACGTCACAGAACATGTTCATTCGTGAATGAGCTTGATTTAATTAATTTTATTTTATTGTAATTATTCTGATTTATTTACGAGGGTCGTATTCTAAAATGCGCTCCCTGGGATTTGAACCCGGGACCTTTCGCTCCGAACGAAGATGCGCTAACCACTAGACCGGACTAAGCAGTTGGTAGGCAAGGATAATAAAGCTTTAAATGGATAACTTTCAGCAGTGGCGCCGTCTGTCGAAGGCTGAGAGCAATAAAAAAATGTCAAGAATATTGCTTGCTAGAAAAAATAGTGGCGCCGTCTATGGGATTCTTTTGGAAGCAATGGAAAAATAATTTAATTAAAAAAGGTTGAACGATAGTGGCGCCGTCTATCAGGAACCAAGGCCATCTCTAAACGGATAGTTAGAATTTTATTCAGTGCTGATGGCGCCATCTAGTGATGCTTAAAATGTTTAATTGTGAATTATGTCTTTTTTTTTAATAATTTTTGGAAGGAATAATGCTTAACTGTGAATTAAAATGTTATTAAGTGGATTTGAACTCGTGACATAAAGATTCTTCAGTCGGCGGTATGGTCAACGCATTAGTCCGCTCGGCTGAAGAATCTTACAAAGAAGTAGCAATTTAAAGTTCACATACTCACACAAGGGATAATTTTACAATTAAATGATGAAAGACGAGAGTAGATGAATCAGACAAAAAAACCTTACTCTCTTTCAACCATATTTTTTTATTTTCCCACCTATTCCTCCCATGCTACGTCTTCAAATGCCACGATTAATTAATTTTAAAGCTTACAATCAATTTACCCTTTAGTATTAATTAAGACTAATCATTAAAGAATTTTCAATATATATTTGAAACTATCACTATTATTTTACGCAGTAACAAAGTTTATTTTTACTCCAGTTAGGATTTGTCAAATTATATAGTTTTCACAAGTTAGATTTAATCCGCCGATTTTGTCGATTCAAAGTAATTAATCCTGTTAAGTATTTTTCATCTATATTTTACTTATTCATTTTTTAATCAATATTTTACTTATTCATTTTATCACGCCCTTTTTTATTTTCGCGCATTTATTAAACTTAAATTGCTAATTCACATTAATGTATATGAAATAGATTTTTTTTCTTTGCGCAAGAGACTTTACCATTTTACTTTACCATCTACAAACACAAGTAACCGAATTTCATCGAATTAAAAAAAAAAAAATCATATTACAATTATTCTTCAAAGTAATACCGTTTTACAATTAACTTAGAATTTATTAAAACATATGCATTCTCACTCTAGTTAGAATTTATTTTAAAATACATCATTCAAGTTTTAGATTTAATAAAAGTAATTCACCGATTTAATAATTAACTTAGTCAATTCATCGCATTTAATGGATCCACCGTCCAATTCGTCTGTAAAATATCCTAAAAAATACCATGAGGGGGCGAGATGAATCCACCGTCCAATTCGTCTGTAAAATATCCTAAAAAATACCATGAGGGGGCGTTGGTATCAACTCAAATTTTGTGTCTGGTGCGTATTTTTTTTTCTTCTGGAAAATAAATCCTAATTATTTTTTTCACTTGGTGATTTGCTGATTTTTTTTCTTGTTGAGTTCCAGATGGTCCGAAAAACTGCCTACACAACAAGAGACGGGGAAACTTGCTGCAAAATACGTGATGGGTTTACCCAAAACCACAGGAACATCCAGCTCCTCAACTTTGACTCAATAAAGCAGTTCGTACTAAACTTGGACGAACAACTCTCCATCAACATCCATAACCCGGCTAAAATTTGCAGGAGTCAAAGAGGAGAAAAATTATCAATAAAATTTAAAATAAGTTGTACAAAATAATGTACAACAAAAGAGTGATACAACAGGACTATACGACCTTGTCCTATGGGTACTAGATTTTTTTGTGTGAAAGTTCTTCTTTTAATAATAATTATTTCTTTCTTTATTTTTTTAAGCATTTTTCAGGTTTTCTGTAAATTATCAATTTTTGTAAATTCTTAATTAAACTTCTATATTTCTTGAACAATTGTATCAAATAATTAAAAGGTGTGATTATTTTCATACATTGGTTCAATTGGGTAAATTCTCGAACGTACTTTGGAAATATTGTCTTAGAGTTTTTCAGTCTCGAAGTTTGTAACTTTTTTTATGATTTTGAGTATATAATGATACCGTAGTATGCATACGTTAACAATTTCAAGTTGTTATAGAGGGACAGAAGTTATAAAAACTTGAAGAATTCATTACTTTGCATGAATATTTCGTTCGCTGAAACGAACAAATACTCTTCAAAATTTCAAAGTATTGAAAATAAACACTGTTAAATACGATCAAAGTCCTATCATTCGATGGAAAATCATTGAAATAATTGGAAATGCAAAAATCGTTGTGTTTTTGGAAAAATAATTAAATGTAACTCATAAAAGCGTTGAAAATATTAAAAATACTCTCGTTGAATGACTATGAATTGGAAAAATCAAGTCTGTGTGAGAGAAACGAATGGGATAAACCAACTATCGAAAACTGTTAAGTTCGGGTAAAAATATTTTGATTGTTAGCCGGTACAAATATATTTAGAAAAAATTATAATAGAACAACTGATAAGTGAAAAGAAAAATTCATAATTTGAATATTTCGTTCGTTGAAGCGTGAAGAAAATACTTTTGAAAATTTCAAAGTATTGAAAATAAACATTGTTAAATATAATCAAAGTCCTATTATTCGATCGGATATCGTTGAAATAGTTGGAAATGCGATAACAATTATGTATCGAAAAATAAATAATTGCAATGCATAAGCAATGAAAATGTAAAAATACACCTGCAGAATGACTATGAACTGAAAAAAATCAAGTCTCTGACTATGTGCGAGTTATGTCAAACGAATGGGATAAATATACTTTTGAAAACAGTTAAGTTCGGGAAAAAATTATTTGAATAATTGTGGTTTAGCATGTACATTTCGCATAACGTAATGGAGCTGTGAATATCGTAAAGGGCTTGCTTTATCACACGTGATAGGAAAATCAGACGGATTCATTCCTCGTCGATGACTTGACCAACTATGAAACCACATGACTAGGGGAAGTTTGTATGCGAGGTTTCGTAAAAATCAGATCAGTTTGGTTTTTCGTGTCTGTCGGTTGTATGAGATTTCATTCTGCATTAAAAATTTGAAAAGAAAATAATAATAAAAATATTTTAATACAACTCTGGCGTGAATCGGTGTCGCATGCGGGAAAAATTATTTCAGTTATGACTGTTGGTTTGATTGAAATAAGGGCTGAATTGAGGTTACAATATTTTGATGTAGTGTTTTTGATAACGACTTACAGCTTGTAACTTCTTTCAGTACTTTTATAAAAAAGACATCATTTCAGCAAACTTGGGGTAAGTTTCAAAGATTTTTACTTTTAATTAGTTAATTGTATTTGAAGAAAATTTTTTAGGATTATGTTTAAGGTTTTTTTTTTTTCCTTCTTTCCCAATGTTCAAGTTATAAAGATTGTATGTTTCTGTTTCTAAATTTTTGTGTTTGAGTTTCGCTTAATCGTAAATATTCAAGTCTTGAAGATTTAAGTTTATATTCCTAATTTTTTGAATTTTTATGCTTAAGTCCTTTAAGTTAAACTTGTGTCAAATATTTTCAATGTTCAATTGAAAAAATCTTAAAAGTGATTATGGAAATAATAATTGTAATAAGTTGAAAATTGTGTTGAACAAACTTTAATATCTTTTCGCCAGAACTTTCTATGTTTAAGTATATTCTAAAAACGCTTTGGAAGCATTTGAAATTACTCACTTAAGTTTCGTAAAAATATCGTTTCTGAGTATTCGTTCTGATTTGAAAGTCGTAAATTATCTCTGTAGTTGCTTTGAAAATCTGCGTTAGTTAAATGAGTTAAATTGATTCGAATAATTGAAAAGAATAATCTTGGTAGTGTGGAAAATACACAAAGTAAAAATGTGAGTTCAGAAAAACATTAGGTTTACTTAGATTTTTGAATATTGTAGTAAAACTCTGTTAATGGTGTCTGTAGATGGTAAAATAATATTGGTAATAATAATAATAATGAAGTATTTTGAATATAACAGTGTGTAAATTACATTGCAAGTTCAATAAATGCGTGAAAGTAGTAAAACGAATAAGAAAACGATTATATGAAAAATAATAATTGCGAATAAGAAAAAAAATATCTTTGTCAATTCAATGAATTAAATCGAATTGAGTAAAACTCTTGAAAAGCTGCAATTTCTCTAGCCAAACTTGATTGAAAAAACTTTGCTAGTGTGAAGGAATAATAAATAAATGAATAAAGTAAAAAATACAAGATTGAAAGTATTAATAATACGATTTTCTAAGTGAAACTCGATAAATTGTGTTCTGGAAAATGATATGTGTGTTAAAAAAGAACTGTGATGAAGTATTTTTGAATATATTAAAGCGAAATGAATTTTATGAGTTCAGTAATTGTATGAAAATAATAAAATGGGTGAGAATATGATTAAGTTAAATAAAATAATTGTGAATATGAAAAAAGTAATAATATGAGTTAATTAAATCGAATTAAACCTAACTTTTGAATAGTTATAAAAATCCTAACTAGAGTGAAAAAACTTTGCTACTGTGAAAAATACTAGTTCGAAAATATTAATAATAAGATTTTTTAAGTTAAAATCGTCAAATTGTGTAAATAAAATGATACATTGAAAATGATGAAAGAATTATATTGAAAACGGAGAAAGTAAATTTGGCTGAAAAGAATTGAATCAAAGTCTTGAAAAGCTGCAATTTCCCTAATCTAACATTATTGGAAAAACTTTGGTGATGTGAAAAAATAAATAAATAAAGTAAAAATACAAGTTTTAAAACATTAGTAATGAGATTTCCTAAGTGAAATTCTGTAAATTGTGTTTGTAGATTGTAAAGTCTCCTGCGCTAAGAAAAATAACTATGGCGAATATGTTTAATGTGAATTAGTTTACAAGTTTAATAAATGAGTGAAAATAATAAAATGGGCAAGAAAATGATTAAAATGATTAAGCTAAATAAAATAATTGTGAATATGAAGGAAATAATATGCATTAATTAATATGAATTAAATCGAATTAAACCTAACTCTTGAACAGTTGCTATTTCAATAAATACTAATTAGAGGGGGAAAACTTTGCTACTGTGAAAAAAAATACAAGTTAGTAATAAGATTTTCTAAGTAAAATTCGGAAAATTGTGTTTGTAGATTGTAAAGCCCTTGCGTTAAGAAAATTAACTATGTCGAATGTACTAATGTGAATTAGTTTAATACGTTTAATAAATGCGTGGAAATAATAAAATGGGTAAGAAAATGATTAGGTTAAATAAAATAATTGTGAATGTGTAAAAAAAATGATATGAGTTAATTAAAATGTATGAGTTAATTAAAATGAATTAAACCTAACTCTTGAATGGTTACTATTTTAATAAATTCTAACTTATAGTGAAAAACTTTGTTACTGTGAAAAATACAAGTTCGAAAACATTAATAATAAGATTTTTTAAGGAAAATTCGGCAAATTGTGTTTTGACTTGGTAGATGGAAAAGTAAAATGGTAATGTCTCCTGTCTTCAAAAAGCACGATGCTGATCTATTTTTTAATATATTAAAGCGTAATTTATTTTACAAGTCTAAGAATTGTATGAAAATATTAAAACGTATGAGAAAAATGGTTAAGTTAAATAAAACGATACATTGAAAATGATGAAAGTAACTTTGGCTGTTTTAATAAATCCTAACATTATTGAAAAATTTTTGATAGTGTGAGAAAAACAATTAAAATAAATGAAGTAAAAATACAAGTTATAAAATATTAATAATGAGATTTTCTAAGTGAAATTCGGTAAATTGTGTTAGTAGATTGTAAACTAATTCACATTAAACATATTCGCCATAGTTATTTTTCTTAGCGCAGGAGACTTTACAATCTACAAACACAATTTACAGAATTTCACTTAGGAAATCTCATTACTAATGTTTTAAAACTTGTATTTTTACTTTATTTATTTATTTTTTCACATCACCAAAGTTTTTCCAATAATGTTAGATTAGGGAAATTGCAGCTTTTCAAGACTTTGATTCAATTCTTTTCAGCCAAATTTACTTTCTCCGTTTTCAATATAATTCTTTCATCATTCTCAATGTATCATTTTATTTACACAATTTGACGATTTTAACTTAAAAAATCTTATTATTAATATTTTCGAACTTGTATTTTTCACAGTAGCAAAGTTTTTTCACTCTAGTTAGGATTTTTATAACTATTCAAAAGTTAGGTTTAATTCGATTTAATTAACTCATATTATTACTTTTTTCATATTCACAATTATTTTATTTAACTTAATCATATTCTCACCCATTTTATTATTTTCATACAATTACTGAACTCATAAAATTCATTTCGCTTTAATATATTCAAAAATACTTCATCACAGTTCTTTTTCAACACACATATCATTTTCCAGAACACAATTTATCGAGTTTCACTTAGAAAATCGTATTATTAATACTTTCAATCTTGTATTTTTTACTTTATTCATTTATTTATTATTCCTTCACACTAGCAAAGTTTTTTCAATCAAGTTTGGCTAGAGAAATTGCAGCTTTTCAAGAGTTTTACTCAATTCGATTTAATTCATTGAATTGACAAAGATATTCTTTTTCTTATTCGCAATTATTATTTTTCACATAATCGTTTTCTTATTCGTTTTACTACTTTCACGCATTTATTGAACTTACAATGTAATTTACACACTGTTATATTCAAAATACTTCATTATTATTATTATTATTACCAATATTATTTTACCATCTACAGACAACATTAACAGAGTTTTACTACAATATTCAAAAATCTAAGTAAACCTAATGTTTTTCTGAACTCACATTTTTACTTTGTGTATTTTCCACACTACCAAGATTATTCTTTTCAATTATTCGAATCAATTTAACTCATTTAACTAACGCAGATTTTCAAAGCAACTACAGAGATAATTTACGACTTTCAAATCAGAACGAATACTCAGAAACGATATTTTTACGAAACTTAAGTGAGTAATTTCAAATGCTTCCAAAGCGTTTTTAGAATATACTTAAACATAGAAAGTCCTGGCGAAAAGATATTAAAGTTTGTTCAACACAATTTTCAACTTATTACAATTATTATTTCCATAATCACTTTTAAGATTTTTTCAATTGAACATTGAAAATATTTGACACAAGTTTAACTTAAAGGACTTAAGCATAAAAATTCAAAAAATTAGGAATATAAACTTAAATCTTCAAGACTTGAATATTTACGATTAAGCGAAACTCAAACACAAAAATTTAGAAACAGAAACATACAATCTTTATAACTTGAACATTGGGAAAGAAGGAAAAAAAACCTTAAACATAATCCAAAAAAATTTTCTTCAAATACAATTAACTAATTAAAAGTAAAAATCTTTGAAACTTACCCCAAGTTTGCTGAAATGATGTCTTTTTTATAGAAGTACTGAAAGAAGTTACAAGCTGTAAGTCGTTATCAAAAACACTACATCAAAATATTGTAACCTCAATTCAGCCCTTATTTCAATCAAACCAACAGTCATAACTGAAATAGTTTTTCCCGCATGCGACACCGATTCACGCCAGAGTTGTATTAAAATATTTTTATTATTATTTTCTTTTCAAATTTTTAATGCAGAATGAAATCTCATACAACCGACAGACACGAAAAACCAAACTGATCTGATTTTTACGAAACCTCGCATACAAACTTCCCCTAGTCATGTGGTTTCATAGTTGGTCAAGTCATCGACGAGGAATGAATCCGTCTGATTTTCCTATCACGTGTGATAAAGCAAGCCCTTTACGATATTCACAGCTCCATTACGTTATGCGAAATGTACATGCTAAACCACAATTATTCAAATAATTTTTTCCCGAACTTAACTGTTTTCAAAAGTATATTTATCCCATTCGTTTGACATAACTCGCACATTATCAGAGACTTCATTTTTTTCAGTTCATAGTCATTCTGCAGGTGTATTTTTACATTTTCATTGCTTATGCATTGCAATTATTTATTTTTCGATACATAATTGTTATCGCATTTCCAACTATTTCAACGATATCCGATCGAATAATAGGACTTTGATTATATTTAACAATGTTTATTTTCAATACTTTGAAATTTTCAAAATCATTTTCTTCACGCTTCAACGAACGAAATATTCAAATTATGAATTTTTCTTTTCACTTATCAGTTGTTCTATTATAATTTTTTCTAAATATATTTGTACCGGCTAACAATCAAAATATTTTTACCCGAACTTAACAGTTTTCGATAGTTGGTTGATCCCATTCGTTTCTCTCACACAGACTTGATTTTTCCAATTCATAGTCATTCAACGAGAGTATTTTTAATATTTTCAACGCTTTTATGAGTTACATTTAATTATTTTTCCAAAAACACAACGATTTTTGCATTTCCAATTATTTCAATGATTTTCCATCGAATGATAGGACTTTGATCGTATTTAACAGTGTTTATTTTCAATACTTTGAAATTTTGAAGAGTATTTGTTCGTTTCAGCGAACGAAATATTCATGCAAAGTAATGAATTCTTCAAGTTTTTATAACTTCTGTCCCTCTATAACAACTTGAAATTGTTAACGTATGCATACTACGGTATCATTATATACTCAAAATCATAAAAAAAGTTACAAACTTCGAGACTGAAAAACTCTAAGACAATATTTCCAAAGTACGTTCGAGAATTTACCCAATTGAACCAATGTATGAAAATAATCACACCTTTTAATTATTTGATACAATTGTTCAAGAAATATAGAAGTTTAATTAAGAATTTACAAAAATTGATAATTTACAGAAAAATTGAAAAATGCTTAAAAAAATAAAGAAAGAAATAATAATTATTATTAAAAGAAGAACTTTCACACAAAAAAAATCTAGTACCCATAGGACAAGGTCGTATAGTATTTTTTAGGATATTTTACAGACGAATTGGACGGTGGATCCATTAAATGCGATGAATTGACTAAGTTAATTATTAAATCGGTGAATTACTTTTATTAAATCTAAAACTTGAATGATGTATTTTAAAATAAATTCTAACTAGAGTGAGAATGCATATGTTTTAATAAATTCTAAGTTAATTGTAAAACGGTATTACTTTGAAGAATAATTGTAATATGATTTTTTTTTTTTTTAATTCGATGAAATTCGGTTACTTGTGTTTGTAGATGGTAAAGTAAAATGGTAAAGTCTCTTGCGCAAAGGAAAAAAATCTATTTCATATACATTAATGTGAATTAGCAATTTAAGTTTAATAAATGCGCGAAAATAAAAAAGGGCGTGATAAAATGAATAAGTAAAATATTGATTAAAAAAATGAATAAGTAAAATATAGATGAAAAATACTAAACAGGATTAATTACTTTGAATTGAAAAATCGGCGGATTAAATCTAACTTGTGAAAACTATATAATTCGACAAATCCTAACTGGAGTAAAAATAAACTTTGTTACTGCGTAAAATAATAGTGATAGTTTCAAATATATATTGAAAATTCTTTAATGATTAGTCTTAATTAATACTAAAGGGTAAATTGATTGTAAGCTTTAAAATTAATTAATCGTGGCATTTGAAGACGTAGCATGGGAGGAATAGGTGGGAAAATAAAAAAATATGGTTGAAAGAGAGTAAGGATTTTTTGTCTGATTCATCTACTCTCGTCTTTCATCATTTAATTGTAAAATTATCCCTTGTGTGAGTATGTGAACTTTAAATTGCTACTTCTTTGTAAGATTCTTCAGCCGAGCGGACTAATGCGTTGACCATACCGCCGACTGAAGAATCTTTATGTCACGAGTTCAAATCTACTTAATAACATTTCAATTCACAGTTAAGCATTATTCCTTCCAAAAATTATTAAAAAAAAGACATAATTCACAATTAAACATTTTAAGCATCACTAGATGGCGCCATCAGCACTGAATAAAATTCTAACTATCCGTTCAGAGATGGCCTTGGTTCCTGATAGATGGCGCCACTATCGTTCAACCTTTTTTAATTAAATTATTTTTCCATTGCTTCCAAAAGAATCCCATAGACGGCGCCACTATTTTTTCTAGCAAGCAATATTCTTGACATTTCTTTATTGCTCTCAGCCTTCGACAGACGGCGCCACTGCTGAAAGTTATCCATTTAAAGCTTTATTATCCTTTCCTACCAACTGCTTAGTCCGGTCTAGTGGTTAGCGCATCTTCGTTCGGAGCGAAAGGTCCCGGGTTCAAATCCCAGGGAGCGCATTTTAGAATACGACCCTCGTAAATAAATCAGAATAATTACAATAAAATAAAATTAATTAAATCAAGCTAATTCACGAATGAACATGTTCTGTGACGTAATACAAGATGGCGGATGGTCCGTCCTTCCAAAAGCGTGACGTTATAGATGACGTCATCATACCCCCGTGCAAGATTACAAGAAATTGTATGACGTGATCTTAAAAATACCCTCGTAAAAGACCACAAGATTTCAGTGACGTCATCCGAAAAATACCCTCGTAAAAGACTACGAGAAAAATCCAAGATGGCGGACGACCACGCTCCCTTCAGGACTGTTGAGTTGTTTTCCTCCTTCTGTCTCCTCGAGTGGCCTACTTACTACTCATTACAACTGATAATTTTGTATTTTAGTAACAATTTTAAGTATAATATATTGTCCCGTTTCTTTATTTTTATTTTATTTTTTATATATTTGGGTTTAAAAAATGTGGTGTTAATAAACAAAGAATGGCAACTAATAAATTTTGTTCTAATTGCTATTGGTAACCAGAAAAAATTTCCAATTTTGATTTCTACCTATTAGGCTAAGTAATATTACTACCGATAAGCAAACTGATCATTTTTATGTTTTAGTAACGATTTAAAAGCTAATAATTTCTTGTTCAGTTGCATTTTTTCGTAATTTACAAACAACCTAGCGAAACTCGAAATGAAAGGAGTTGCTACTAAAAAATTTCCTCCTACTGGATCCTGCCGACCATAAGATTTCCAAATCTGGATCGTTACCTCTTCGGAAAAGTAATATTGCTGCCGATATTATACAAACCAGTCATTTTTATGTTTTCGTGGGACTTTAAAACCTAATTTGGTGATCAGCCGCTTCTTTTTCTTTTTTTTTTTTTTTTACAAAATAAAGTGTGAGTAGAAAAAAAACTCGAATGTGGTCGTTTCCGAAAGTGTAAAAGTATTTTTTTTCCGTAAGAGCATGCTTAAATACATAGGATTTGACCTTTTTTTTATAATTTGACAAAGTTTCATATTTTTTTTAAATTATTTTAATCGGTGCGCAAATTCGATTGTATTTTTTTCGCTTCTACGCATGACATCACAAGTGATGAAATGCCATTAGCCCAGAGCGCAATATTCAATTCGCTTCTTTACTTGCATGTATTGGCAACGATATGGTTGGCGATATGGCAAGCGTATATCGCAATATTTAATTCGCTTCTTAATTATCATATTGTGGAAACGTGGTAGACAGCATGCGTAAGCATTCAGTGCGCAAGTGGAGTAGCGCACCAAAGTTCATCATTTATGTCGTCATAAAGACTATGCCTTATAAGAAAAATCGGATAGTTTAGAAAACAATTTAAAACTAAACGTTTTGAAAAATAAAAGATTTTCCTCGCTCCGTGTTTTTTTTTTTTTTTTTTTTTTTTTTTGCTCATTCTATTAATTTTAGTGACTAAAAGTAGTACTTTTGACTGATGGAAACAACCCCATTGCGATACTCACTACTGGTGACCAGAAAAAAAATCTCAATCTTGATCTTGACCTCTTCGGCCGAGTAATAATCAATCTTACCTAAATCCACAATAGTTACTTACTGTATTAATTGCAAGCATCACAATGATTTCACAGGAAGGTAATTTAAAATTAATGCCAACGATTTCCATAAATCGCGTCAAACTTTGGATCCGTGAATAATTGCTTCTGAAAGCTAACTACTCAATGAGCGGCTTTCTTAGCTGGAGGTGAGTTTATGCAGCTTAATGCAAACTGACAGATAATTATATTAGCGCCATTCAAATAAGGTAAGTTTTGTCTTACATCTCCATTCTAACTGACTTCTGGGAAATAATTTCGTCTTCCGTGAATCAATTATTAGCATATTAAAATAAGAGACATTTCAGCATAATTCTTATTAGCAGTTAAACTAGTATGAAATAAATGAACGCATTTTAGCTGAAATGGTAAAATACAGGGTGTTGATGAAATCTTGTACTAATAAAGAATAGGATAGACCTGGGCACGTTTACGAGGATTTTTTTTTCAATAAATTTTCTAATTTTTATGTTTTAACTTAGGAAATTGTAGGCATTGTGTTTTTATGAAGCACTGAATGGAGTCAAAATTAGTATATTCAGTTGTTGTTCAGCTTGTGTTTTTAACCGTTAAAAAAATTATTTTTCAGTCCAAGTCGGTTGCGTAAACTTGCCCCGGACACGGGGCTCGTTTACGCATATTTATTTTGACACCCAACGTGGTTCTGTTAGTGTTTTGAACATAATGTCTTACCATCGTTAAGATAAAGCAAGTTTATTACAGACTGAATGGTGTATAAAATTGACGCTGAAAGAGCATGAAGACAGCACTATATGATTGTAAGCTATAGGATACGAATGTTTAACTTAATTAAAATGGTAATTTTCAAAACTAAATAGCCGGAAAATACTAAAAATGTTTGAGACAGTTTGGAGCGAAAAGTGCCAGGCACGTTTAAGTAAGACACAGTAAGAACGATCGTAAAGGTGCTTCGATGTTCAACGCGTAAACTTGCTCCGTCGCCAAGTTTGGATTTCTGTTTAACGCGCAAAAAAATTAATAATATTTCAGTTCATACAAATACAATTCTCAAAAAAGGATATAATTCATTTTAAAAAAAGACACTGCGTAAACGTGCCCGAGTCTACCCTACCTTACTTTAAAAAAACTTTTTTAATTTAATGCAAATTTTTTTTTAATCCTCATCAAGTTTTCTTCCCGTCAGTACAACATTAGCTAAATCATGCAGGTGGCGCTTGCATCGAAAACTGAAAATGGCTTCTATGAAAGAACGAACGTCCACGGGCGCCACGAGGGGAATTTTGAGGGTCAGTTCCTCAGAATCCTTGGTTTTAACACATATTGCCAATATTGATATGACAGTTTATGTCCATATAAGGGCTGTTATGACCAAACCATTATCACCGTAGAAAGCAAATTCTGGCTGCACTAGTGCCTGGGGTTTAGGTAAAGACCGTCTATCAATTTTCTTAGAACTATGAAAGGTGTACACGTAAAAGTGTATTAATGTTGTTAAAAACTTTTCTAGATAAGGTTCAAAATAAAAGATAAAATATGTTTAAATATGAAATAGTTTTTTAAAATAAATTTTCTTTAAGACTTTATAAACATCTTGCATATTAGAACAACGTATGAAATTATATAAACTCACAAGAAAACGCACACGGGTATTTAAGATTACAAGGAACCTCTTTATCAATGCAAAAGAAGTGAGCTTGTGGATGAAAAGTCATCTGACAAAAGCCTGCATTTAAAAAGGAGTTATGTGACCTCTAAACAAGTTTCTGAGTCTTTTTTCCAAGTTATTTTATTTCATACTTTGTTTAATTATCTTTTGTTTTAACTAGTTTTGTCAATGTAAGGCAAACAGTTATTAAAATAAATTTTAAGGTTTTTGCATAAAATTGAAAAAACATTTTGTGTAGACGATATTCGATTGCACGCTATTTGATAATGCTTGAGGAGATATTTTTATTTTGAAACAGATTCCTTAGGTTAAAAATTTAGAGTTCTCTTTTTTTTTAAATCGGAAATGCATTTTGCTATACTTGTAATATAATAACAATAAAAACAAACAATGTAGTCAAACCCTTAACTTTTTTTTTTTTTTGTGAAACATGATATCGAAATTCAACTTCTTGAGATTGCTCTATCTGCTCTTTTATTGAGTTATGTTGTGAAACAATAGAAAATCGTTTCACCATTTCTTTGATTGATATTGAACCAAAGACAACTGAATAGTAAGCAATTTGAAATAGAAGTCGCTTATATCTTATCATAGTTAACGCATTCACATCAAAATCAAAAGTAATAAAAATGTATAATCATAGTGGTTAACACCAAATAACTCTTATTCAAAAATTCTAACGATTGAAGGGAAACTTCTACGCTAGAAATATAGTTTTTATTTTCATGCCCTAATTCATCTGCTAAAAACACTAATTAAAGAAATTAACAGTATTAATATTTTAATGATGTTTTATTTAAATGTTAAACTTAGATAGGAGTGATCAGAATTTAAACTTTACGAAGGGGAAAGTTCTTATTGACCCTCTGGCGGATCCAAAAAGTTTGCAAGTTAGGAGCGATTGATTTTTATTACTTACCGTTTGTTACACATCCTGGTTTACTGATGTTTATAATGAATGTTTCGGTCTTTAATTCCGAAAAAATTCAAGAGAGTCAAGCCCTGAAATCCTGCACCCTTCCTGCAATGTCATTAAAGATCGGTTAACTTTTTCTCTTTTTGCGTTTTGGTATACTTTAATATTAAAAATTGTGAGGAGAGCATTCACGATGTGGGAGGGGGGACTCGAACCAGTATCCTCCCAAAATCATCAAAAAATTTTTTTTGACATTTTAATTTCAAGAAAAATTTCCAGGAATGAGTTCCGAACACCATTTAGTTCCTCAACGTCAAAGATGGATTGCTAGTGTTTATATTTTTTTAAACTAAATCTCTAAATCAAAAACATCATCGAAGAGCGTCTAAAGTTTTGGTTTTTAAAAGTCAATATCGAAAAATTGTCAGTGTAGGGTCCCTCAAGGAAGGGGCGATCGCCTCTCACTGCCCCTACCTCGCATCCGCCTTTGCTTTACCGAATAAAATTCTAAATTTCACGGAATGATACGAGCATGAACACGTATTTGCATCTAATGAAAGGTGAAATTTTTCATCATTTTTTTTAACTAGTCGACCCGTGCGGAACTCCGCACTGTGCTTCGAATCGTTTCATAAGGTATTTCGCTCATTAAGAATTTCAAAGGAAGAACATTATGAAGAAGAACCGAAAAAAAAAATAAGCGCAGAAGAGAAGGCATGTAATTTAAAGACATCAGTAAGAAAACCTCGTTAAATACAACGTAATAATGATATGACGATAATGTGATCATCGCTCACCTTTTGGTCGTACATATTTTCAATTCAAACATAAATATCATTAAAAGTGTGGCTGAGTAGTGACTCGTGAAAAAGCAATAATTGTGCATGTAAAAAAACAGGTTGTGGCAAATACAGTCCTGCCCATGTGAGGATTTGACGGGAAAAAAAGATACATTAAAGAGATATTTATTGGCACGGATTCGAATTGGTGCCATTCTGATTAACAGCCCGACACCCCAACAAACCTAGCAATTGCTCCTTCCTTTTCGAAAGCTATTCATTGAAGAAATGCGTAGTAAAAAACAGCAAAAAAGCTTTTTGCCAAAAAAAAATAAATAAATAAATTAATAATAATAATAATAAGATCATGCTTCTATGTTTTGTCATTAACCAGCATGATACGATTTAAAATTATTCGAAAAGCATGGAATTTGATTAAAGAATGACGAACATCTCACGTAGCGATTGAAACGAACATTCTAGAGAAGTAATAAATTAGATTGAAAATAAGTGTTTTTATATTTGAATATTGAACTATTTCACATAGAAGATTGCTTTAACAGTTACGGCTTAAATGCCCGCACATGTTTCTCTTTTAATCGAACACTAAAAATTCAAAACCAAAACCAGTTGAACTGAGCCCGTTTTTTAAGTGTAATTTTTCGAACGTAGACAAAATGTATTTTTTTTCAGCAGAAAGCAGAGTAGAAAATGATTTCTTGCTAATAAAGTTGATAATAATTTTATATCGTATTCGCGCGAATAAAAAATTAAAGGTTTACTGGGTGAAACTCGTAGTTTTAATTTGGCGTAGTATATTTTCATTTGTACAAAAGGTCGAACACTGCTATTAGAAACATCTACATTTCAGCATACAATGAAAATATTTTTCTGCATAAAAAGGATTTCCTTTAGGTAAATCTAATACTTTTTATGCTTACATTATGCTGAGTGGTCTGGATGTAGTCAAAGCTTAAAAAAAGGAAGAACACCCTTCGATTAACAGTCAACTTATCCGAATGATAACTGTAGCCTGCATAAAGGAATCGAAACACCAAGTAGCATTCCCACTGCATTTATTTTATTACGTTTGTATGTTATGAGTACATGTAATGCGTAGTACTAATATAAATTTGATATTATATCGGACAGCCCAAGCTTGCCCGAAGTTCAGATAGTTTATAGCCGAACGCTCTACCGAAAAAAACTTATCAATTTAACCGAACAACTAAGTCCAGTGCTTTTAAGCTTTATTAAAATATGAACACACACACACACAGGCTTTTTTTTTTTTTTTTTTGCCGAAAGCGACGTAAAAAATGGAAAACTGCATTAGAACTTTGCTTTTAAAAAATGCATAAGAACTACAGGCAGCATCAAAAATTTGAAACAGCAAGGGGCGTTTTCGAAAACTTGATTTTTCGACCATAAGTCTATTTTTCTTCATCAGCCAGCCTAATAAGTTTTAAAATGAGAAGGGAATAATATATAAGATAAGATATTGAAGAAACATTTTTTTATTCTTGAAAATTTTTACAATTTGTTACCGCAGGCTGCTTGAACCGTTATGACTTAGATGGCAGCACGTGTTCATCATTTAACAGCACGGTTAAAATACAAAATAAATTGAACTATGCTCTTTTTTGAGCGTAGCTTTTCGAATGTAGTAAAAATGTGATAAGCTATTTGTTTTTTTGCAAAAAGAAGAAAAATATATATTTTACCCTTCAAATTGAGGTAGTAATTTTTTTATTTGTACAAAGACTCAAAAACTCATTAGAAGAATATATATTTCAATATACGATTTATTATTTTTTTCTGAACAAAAAACAATTCTATTGTAGTCTGAAATCTTAAACCTGTTACTTATATTTTCGCTTACATTAGGCTTTAATTTTCTTACCAGAGCCAAAGCTTAAAAAGAAAAGAAAAAAAAACCGTACAATTCAGAAGTAATTTAGCACAAAGTCGCTTCAAGTTTCATATCAGCAAGGAGTGTTTCCTTCTCATTTATTCTATTCCTTCATAGTTGGTATTCACTTAACTAAGTGTTCATGTAATGCGCGATATTTCTCTAATTTTTGTTGCAGATTGTCCAGACGTGGGCCCGAACACGCATTCTCCTGGTTACGAAGAGAACGCTCTGCCGATCAAGCTATTCAGCTCTGTCGGTCATGGCGCAAATTAAAGTTATAAGTTTAACCGAAAACCTTATTCTGGTTCTTTAAAACAGGTTTTTCGGCTGAAAAATACAATTTTTAGACCGTGGGTCTATTTTTCGTCAGTAGCCAGCACCATAAGCTTTAAAATAAGGCGTAAATCAAAGAAATCAATCAAGAATTGAGGAAAATCTGGCGTAGAAACCAAAAACAGGCTACAGAAATAATATATAAGGATTCCAAAATTGCAACACTGTCATCAATTTGGCAGAACAAAATTTCCGAGTTATGAGCCAAGTGACCTAACATGATCTTCCATCGGGGCTCCCATGAGTGCAGATCTCTCGCAATAACCAATTTAAGCTAACTATGATTAGTTGCTCCAAAATAGTTTTTAAGTCTTCTCTCTCTCTTTTAACTATTTACGCAGGGAATGCTAGGCATCCTGTTGATAGTTATCTCAACGATGTGAAAAAAATAAGTTGCTGACTAAACGAATAATAAAAAATATCCAGTTAGGAAAAGTAATAATGAACTAGAAAATTGTGGCAAAATAAAATTGTTAGAGAGTTAAAACTTCAGGAAAAAAACCCTGCTAAACTAGACGACGTTCACGACATCAGTTTCGAACAAAAGGGCTTAAACCTATAAAGATAGTGTGTCAAGTTGACGCAACTCACACAGACATAATATCCTAACAAATTTTTAATTATTAGGCAATTTTTTCGAACTCGAGTTTGAAGATTAAAACGAAAAGGTAAATTTGAAAGATAATGAATATTCTAAAACAAGTGTAGACACATTAATAATATTTAGCAATACAGTTTGTTTTGTAATACACGGGATAAAGATACTGCACTGTGAAATATTTAGCAGAATTTTAAACAAACCTTACTATCTTTTATCTTTTGTTTTTCAAAAATACGATTAAAATTTTCTCCAAAGCTAGAGGCAGAAAATCGGCAGCCAAATGTGTTTTATTTTAGTAAACTGTGCTGAGTAAATCCACAGCGAAAGAAGTTGAGAATCATTTCACATTTTTTGTAAGATTTTTCGCAATAAACGTTTAAAAATATTTTTTTTAATTGAAGAAATGTACATTTTAGAAACTCATCTAGGGCCTTCTTTGATATCCTGTATATAAACAAAGAATTTATATCAACGAGAAATAAGTAAATGTAGTAGTGACCTATTTTTTTACTTGGAATGTAACTTTTAGTATGAGATAAAGGAATCAATACTAAAACATAAGATACACGTGTACAACACTGTTTATCTTTTCCTTTCTCTTGGATTCCCAGAACTTCTAACGATGGTCAATGTGGACCTAATTTATGAATGTTTTTCTTAGAGGCTGTTTTTCTAAGAAGTTTATACAGCATTACTCAGGAAGAGCGAGTAATATTGCTCTGTGATTCGTATTAATTTCTTTATATGCTCATGGCATGTTTGTATATTAGGGTGGGACGTAAAAATTATATTTTGATGAACACTTTCTAATGGCGAAAAAAAATGTTTGTTTTGGCATCCTAAATATGGGAGAAATGTTTTTAAAATCAACAATATAGTCTTTATATCGCGGATAAGCTTCAAAGTTTAAAAGAGAGATGGAAAATGGTCAGTTTTCAAAAATTTTGAGTAAATGCAAATTTTTAAATTTTTGTCCTAATAACATCCAAAATCTCCCCTTTAACGCTTTTTACATAAATTTAACATTATTATCATTTCTTTAGTTTTTACTTCTCGCATATGCGATAAATTTTCGTAAAATTAACCAAATTACACTTTTTTTTTTTTTTTTTTTTGCACATTGCAATATTTCCCTTTTTTTAATTAAGTTATAATTTATTCGCTAATAAATGTGCACTACGAAATTCTTCCTTAGAAACGCAGTTATATTGTATTACATTAAAAACCCAAAACTTACCAAAAGGAGGTGGCAGCACTTCATGTTTCCCCCCGCCCTTCCCATTCGTCCAACCAAAAAGGATAGTTATTTACGGGACTTATATATTAGTATTCCAATTTACATTTACAATTACTACTATGACGTTTAAAAAGTTTCAAATATTGGATGAAGGTTTGAAGTTGAACTTATGACTCGGTTTGGAATTGATGGTCGTGAGTATAAAGTTGTTCTTATAAATCCATCTCTTGCGTCTACCTCAAATGCGTTTCTGAAGATTCACTGACCAGTTCCACAATCCTTTCAACAGCCTGAGTGTGACATGGAAATTAAAAAATTCATACATAAACAAATGCAGTTTGATATTCTTAGTTGATGTGTTGTTGAAATGTATAGAAATGACTAAATATCCTTGTTTTTACTTCATTTTACAAAAAAGGAAGCATTGCATTCGCGAAAAAAATTTCACTCAAAAATCGGCCTTAATCTCCATTTTGCTCACCCCCGAATGAATGTTGAGTTTATTTTTCAACCCGACCACACGTGGCTATATGCCTAGGAACGTACAGACACCCGAAATATCCATTTTGACGATCCCCGAGTTAATTACAACGAGTTTTCTCGTGACGTCTGTATGTACGTATATATGTGTGTATGTATCTCGCATAACTCAAAAACGGTATGTCCTAGAAAGTTGAAATTTGGTACGAAGACTCCTAGTGGGGCCTAGTTGTGCTCCTTCCGTTTTGGTTGCATTCGGATGTTTTTAAGGGGATCTTTTGCCTCTTTTTGAGGGGAAATCATTGTTAATTTCGATTTAAACTCAAGTGGTGTTATAATTTGTCGGACACTTGACAATATATCGCCAGTCTTTTGGTCGCCAAGTTTTATCGCCAACTTGGCGACAAATTTGGCGATGTTTTTTTTTTTTAATTCTAAATTTGGCTTCAATTTGGCCACTGTTGGTGATATTTAGAGAATAAACTTTTTTTTTATTTAATACAATTTAAAAACTCCTCGTGTTCCATACAGTATGCCACGAGGCTTACAAGAGTAAATATTAAAAAAAACATAAAAAAAATTGAAACTTTAAAAGTTTAGACTGTTAACAAAATCAGACAAGATGACAAAAATCTCGGATCTTTTAACAAGATCCGAGAAAACAGGCGGCCAGCATAAGGAAAAATTTGCCAAACCTTTTCTGAAGACAGTCCTAGGACCATCTTGTAAAATGCAGTTTAGAAGAACATGTTCAGCGCTCTGCTCGCCAACTCCACAGTCACAAAGCAAATTTGGAGAGTAAACAATTGAACCATATTAAAATTTCAAGAATTTATTACGTGCAGTGCAATACTACACTACATATTATAATGGTTATTGAATCAAAAGTACAAAAATGCAGATTGAGAGCAAAGTAAAATGCCACAAATTTACTGAAAAAAACTGATTAGGTACTGCAAAATGTATCTTTACTTGCATGAACCTTTAAATACATATTTTGCTGAACATAGTATACAATAAAAAAAATAGCCCATCTGTCAAATATCAGTTAATCTCTCTTTTCTGTAAATTTGAACGAAATATTAAAAATATTTTTCTTTGGTTCATTTATTCTTCTAGAGCTAATCCGTTTGCAATTAATTTAGCTGCCACTTAAAAAAATGACTCAAAAAGGCTGGAGGATTTGAGAGATTCAGATTAGGGAACACTTGCTGAAGCATTAACTCAAGGTTCTTTATCTTTCACGTTAGCAATAGTTTCCTTATAACAATGTTGTATCCCCGTTCCTCCAATTTAATATTTTATTAGTTAGTTTGTACATCATTTGGTAAGCTTTCGAATACATTTTTTACTGTTTTTTAAATCACATTTTGGATATCATTCAAAAAATTATACTTTAAAAAAAAAACTGGAGTTCTTGGCTTTCTGCTGTCGAGCGCAAATGCTTTGCACGGGTCAGCTAATATAACTTAAAAGTGAAGATGCATAACTAACACTATTAAGTTGATTATGATGAATGCAGGCTCGTTTCGTAGCAAACGAGCTTTAAAATTATAAACGTTGCAGCTTGAATTCAGAAGTCCCCAGTTTGCATTCTCGTTTTATCCTATTTACTTCCTTTTACAAAAAAGGAAGTATTGTATTCACGAAAAAATTTTCACTCAAAAATTGACCTTAATTTCCATTTTAGTCACCCCCGAATGAATATTGAGTTTTTTTTTTTCGACTCGACCACACGTGGATAAGTGCCTTAGAACGTATAGACACGCGAAATATCCATAATGATGATTCCCGAGTTAATTACAACGAATTTTCTTGTGACATCTGTATGTACGTATGTATGTGTGTATGTATGTGCATAACTCAAGAACGGAATGTACTAGAAAGTTGAAATTTGGTGCATAGCCTCCTAGTGGGGTCTAGTTGTGCACCTCCCTTTTTGGTTGCATTCGGATGCTCCAAAGGGGGTCTTTTGCCACTTTTTGGGGGGAAATCATTGTTAATTTCGATATAAACTCAAGTGGAGTTATAATTTGGCGGACACTTGGCAATATATCGCCAGTCTTTTGGTCGCCCAGTTTTGTCGCCAGCTTGGCGATAAATTTTGTGATTTTTTTTTTAAATCTGGTTTCAATTTGGCCGCTGTTGGTGATATTTAGAGAGTAAACTATTGAATCACATTAAAACTGCCAATAATAAGAAAATGACATTTAGTTGGAGTAAAAGGAAGTCATGTGATGCACACATCAGCTCGTTTGTATCGTCATTCAAGGGGAGGAAATTTAAAACATCGACCATAAAATTAACGCTTGTTGTGCAAAGAATGAAACCTTAATATTTGTGGGAGACTTTTTCTTGCAGCTATAGAAGTGCTTCTTGACTGTTCATATTTTGCCTTGTATATACTTGTGTAATCAAACTCCCTTACATTTTGGCTGTTGCCGACTTCCATGACGAATAACAAGTTCTCAAAATTGCCTAAGTAAGCATTTCTTTGACACCATGGATCCACGATGTTTAAAAGATCCTCAGGCAAATGGCAGCACAGGTCCATGTTTCACATAAATTTTTAATTTTGTTACTTTAATTTTTTTTTCACCAAAAAATACTAAAACATGGCAACTATCGAGTATCTTCATTTCATTAGTAGATCGCAGCCCTTTCCTATCAGGTCAGATGCAACCACTCACATTGGGTTGCATTTCTACTGCAACCATTTACTTTAAACTAAATTACATTATTTATATTTAAATAAACATTCAAAGGCCAGGAAGCCGATTTCTAAAATATTTTCTCAAAAGAAAAGTTACCTAGTGACGGAATTATCTAAACAAGAGTAGCATGACCAATGATTTCGAAATCAGTACGCGATAGTTAAAACACTGCAGAGTATTAGCAGGTTCTAGTTCTTAACGTTTCATTTGGAAAAGAAAACAAAACAAAAGGTTTTATTATAAAAACAAACTTATTGGAAGGATTTTATTAAATTATTCGCAAAACAAAAGACAACTGAATCAGTAATAAATGTTTTTTATTAAATAAAGATTTGTAAATATATAAGTAGGAAAACGTATGCATTGTCATTGAAAAATAAATTTAATCCCGACAGTAAAATATAGTTTAGTCGCTTAAGTTACGTATTTCATAACAAATAATAGACTGATATTTCTGTAACAAATGAGACACAAATTCATACTCTACTTTATGAAGAATCAAAAATGAAAACGCGATAAAAAAAAAAAATTTCAAGCGACAATAAATAAACTAAAGAACTAATTGAGAACTAGAGTACTGTAACACATTAATTATTTTCAAATTAGACAGAATTAGGGAAAAAATATTTTCAATATAATTCAAAGCGTATTTTATTTCGAAAATCAATTCATATTAGCTTCAAGCTACATTTTCTTTTCCATTTGTTTTCTTTTTAATATACATAAATTGTTGATTAAAAAGTAAAGAATTTAAAGAGCAGTACAATTCGCACGTCGTAATTGCTTTTCTCTCTCTCGGTCAAGTTTAATAATAATACTTCTTTCTGACAAATGATTAAATAGCTATCCAGTTTTTTATTCAATAAAATGAAAACGTGTGAAAAGATTATTAAAAGAAATATGTGAATTTAATCTAATTTATTTCAATGAAATAAATATTATATTTTTGCTCCTTTTTTTTCATATCACGTTGTTTTACATTTTTATTCATTGTATTTACTATTTAACAAATAAATGGTGCGGTGACTTTTCTTGTAAGTGATGAGGTGGAGTGTACGTAACATTAACATTATATTTTTGAAGTGAAACTTTTTATGCTAGGGCATTGAAGTTCGAACCGGAATGTGACAGAAGTGACTCAAATGTTTTGAGTGACGAAAAGTCGCTCATGCGCTCTTCTCTCTTTTTTTCTTTCTTGTTGTCCGTGGTTGCGTGGAAATTACTGAGTACAGCTGTTGGTTATTAACAAAGCAGCCGTTGAAACACGTGCGTATAACCGACGTATTTTGAGCAACGTACACGTATAGCAATAACTGGTACTTATCCGCTTCGCTGGCGCACGTAACTGCCACCAAATGTGCTGCAACCGCGCCAAATGGAATATTCTTCGCAGTAACTTTTAAATTTGAATTTTTCAAATAATTGTTTTTCATGCCATCCTGAATAATGTCGCAAATAAAGTCTATTTGACGAAAATTGTTGAAAAAATACAGAATAATCTACTATTTAGGCTTCTCCTAATGTAGCATGTAGTGCTAGCAGGCATAATTTTATGAAATATGTAAGGCAGCACAAAGAAAACGCTCAGATCGCTGTTATTAGATGTATGCTATTCGCAACTCCAGCGCTCGAATACGCTACCTTGCGGTGATTTACAAAATTAAAGAAAAAGGTAAAACAATGCGTTCCACGTGTGTCTATTGGTAAACATAGGCAGTTCGTTATGAGTATTTAGTAATGCAATCGATGTGTCTTAGATTGCTTTCAGTTACAGAAATTATTTCTTCCCTTAATAGTATTCTCGCACTTCTCAAAATAATGTTAGTTTTCCTTATTTCCTTCTGAAAAGTGAGTTGATTGAGAAATGGTGAAAGCGTAAACACTAGAAAACTCTGGATAAACAAACTTGGATAATGTTATACCAGGTAAAAAAATTTATTGTTTTGTGTGAATTTGTAAGATTATGGGTTTTTCTTTAAATCTTAAATTAATCTAACTAACCATATTTTACAGCAACATTTAGTTGGAATAGACAGTATGCAAAATATTTTCTTGAATATATATTATTGTAGAACGAAATGAAAAAGGTTTAACCGAGAAAGAATTTATTTTATTGCTTTTATTCTCAGCTGAAAGGTTTCGCCATATTTGTTTAGGGTTACAGTTTTAGTACTGTGCGAGCTAAGTACCTTGGCGAGATTCCGCCTGTTAGTTAAACCATTTTTATTTTTTATCATGAGTGGAGTAAAATGGTAGAAAGATTACAGAATCCGATAAGTAAAAAGAATTAATAATAGATCAATTGAAAAGAAAACGACCACCATAAATCCGTGAGAATTTTGTTGATGATTTGCGTTGCATGACATATTTAAATCAGAACTCAGAAATTAGAAACATTTGAAACAGAAAAATTTTAAATTAACCGATTCGGGAATTCAAGAAAAATAACTCAGCTGCAATTGCAAAACAATTAGCGCTAGTCAAGCAAAGCAAAGAAGTATCATCTTCTTTTGATAAGAATTCGTAATGTCATATAAGGTCAGTTGGGGTAAGTGCGGTCTTGGGGTAAGTGCGGTCTTGGGGTAAGTGCGGTCTTGGGGTAAGTGCAGTCTTGGGGCAAGTGCGGCTTAGGTTAATAATCAAAAACCGGGAATATCTGCAAGGTTGCTGCCATCTGGGTAGCTTGATAAACGTTATTACTTTGCATTGCGTGCGTTAGATCGCGCTACTTGAATGGTAACTCTACTCCCTCCCTCGTTTCCTAACTTTTCTCATTCCCACTACAGTGCCATGTTGTTATGGTTCGAGAAATCATCGTTGTTCTCACTTTTTCGTGCTTCCAAAACGTAAGTACAACTATTTCATGTCTACTTTTCGTATTTTTAATGCTGAGATTTATTATTTTTTACTTTAAAATCAATTATTTTTAGGGCTGCACTTGCCTCAGAAAATCATACGACTGGGAAAGTGCGGCCCGAAAAAAAGGGACAAGTGCAGTCTCGCATTTTTTGGGCCTGAACTTTCTCAATAATCTGGCAATGTTCTTTTATGACAGATATAATTTGCTTGCAACGATTTAATGAAGCAATGTAATTAATTTTTAATCCTTGCATCTTTGTCAAGAGTTGGTTCAAGGGGGGTCACTTTGTTGTTTGAGGACTAAACATTTTGTAGGACAAATCACTATTATAAATGATGATAATTACCCTGAAATTAAATTTTTAAAGTTAAAAACGGCTGGAAATTATAACACTGTGTTTAGTTATCTTTCAAGAGACGACGTTAGCGAGATCCAAGACGACGACATTGTATCAATCCTTCCAAATCCCTCTTCAGATCGTAGAGGAAATTTGATATTCCAAGTAACGTTTTCAGAACATAGTATAAATTAAATTGTTAATTACTATACTAAGTGTACTTATACAAAAAAATATGTTCAAGTTCGCCAAAGACATGTTACCTTTTGTCAGTTTTATAGTTACCTTTTGTATTATTAAGTTTATAAGTTCGTTGATCTTCAAGTTTTAAAGATTACTCCTTGATATGCAAGGTTTTTTTTTTTTTTTAAGCTTATTAGCATAATAAAAGTTATTTTTCATGTTCCTTATTTAATTTAAAATAAAAACTTTATAATTTTGTTTAATGATCCATTGTTTCTTGAACGTTCTTCATTTTACAATGACAGGTTTCGATAGGAAAAATGTAATAACTTTCCAATGAATAGGTGAAAATAAAAATGAAAAAATCGTTTTTAATCAGGAAAAAATACTCTATTGATTGCACTTGCCCCTTATTTTCTCAAACGGTTTTTTAAAAAAATTCAGATAGGTGATGCTCTTGCCCCACTTTTTATTGAGAAAGTGCGGCCCTAGAGCACAATAGTTTTAATAAAAAAATTCAACTTTTTTATTTGCAATGGTTTTAACAGGCTCATGTCTTGGGAAACACACTAAAACAGGTAACATACGAAATAAAAATTAAAAAATTTGTATCAAGTCTTGTAATGTCTAGGCCTTAATAAAGTCGAACTGTACAATTTAAGGGCTGCACTTCCCCCAACTCACCTTAATTAAATTTTCTAGCATTAATTGTTATTCTTTTCAGGCCACAATTATTATTTAATTTTATCAAGAATTGATAAATATCAAATTCAACATCGTGGAACTGGCTGCTTAGGACTACGAACTACGTAATTTGCATTAATTTCTAACGTTTAGTAATGATTCTTGAATTCTCATTTCTTTCTACGTGGGTCAGAATATCAACAAGACTTCGAAAATTAATTTAAAAAGAATAAAGCGAAAAAATCATGCATACGAACAAAATTTACTAGGCTTATAAGCATTTTCTACGGTACGGCATGTATTTGTTTTACCTTTTTCATCCGCCATTAGACAGTGGCTGCAGTGCCCCCTATAGTTTGTTGGAGTTGCAAGTTAAATATTGGCATGTGATTTTTTAAGGTCACTATATTTATTATGGAAAAACATGTGTCTAATATTAATGTGGTCACTATAAACATTGCAAGGTAATAACAGGAAATATCCAACGTTGTTTAGCACAAATAAACAGATTTCAGAATACACGTGTTTCGAGGTTTCAAGGAACCCCTTTTTCAATTCAAAGGTGTGAGCTTCTAGATGTAAAGATACCCAGTAAAAGCAGTGAAAATGGACAGCAGACAGTTTAAATATCAAAATAAGCAATAACAAAAGCAAAACAAGACAAAACGGAAATCAAAGTCAAGATTTATTGCATGATTCCCTCCCAGAGAAAACCGTTAAGCAATTAATTTCAGTAAAAAGACCCATAAAATACATGTTGCTGTCAAAATGAAACCGCTTATTAATAAATTAGCTATAAATTTATGTCCTAAAAAATTTTACTACGAATCAACTGTCACATTTAGCGAAAGGAAGAATAAACATAATTCAGGAAAACAGAAAGAGGTTGGAAAACAACAAAAAGTTAAACAAGTACAAAATAAAACATTAAATGGAAACGTAAAGACAGAAAAAAAAATCCAAAGAAAGACTACCATAACCACCTACAACGCAACGGAGAAAAAATATGAGATCCAAGAAGAGGGGCAAAAAAAGACTACCAATTAATGAATGGATGCCACACTGCAGAAAAATACGGAATGGATTTAAGATCGTTAACTAGATTAGAACGATTCTTCAGAATGTGAAAAGACTCCCAAAAATCAAGATCTGATAAATTTGGGCATTTCTGTATAATTTTAAATGAGTTGAAATCAAAGGAGTGATTTGAGTCCCAGCAGTGTTGAGCAATACTAGACTTATTGAATTGTTGTTTTCTCACATAATTTTTATGCTCTTTTAAACGAAATTTCAAAGAACGGCGGGTCTGTCCAATATAGGCAAGGCCGATAATGAAATCAATTTTATAAATTCCACAATCATTAAGAGGATCAATAGAATCCTTAAGAGACGAGAACGAAAGTTTATTAATTGGTGAAAACACAACATGGAATTGGAAACGTTTAAGTATCTTAGCGATCTGAAATTTAACAGAAGGAAAGAATGGTAAAACGACCAAATTCTTAGTGATATAAGTTCTTTTTCGAACATTACTTTGGGATCTTTTAGAAAGATTTTTATAAATGGAATCAATCAAAGTGGGCAGATAGTCTCTATCAATTGCCACAGCTCTAAGATAGTTAAGTTCAACATTAAGAAGTTCCTCTGAAGAACAAGTCTTTAAAGCACGATCAACAAGAGCATTAAAGGCAGAATATTTTTGATTAGGTGGATGAGACGATAGTCTATGAGGAGGTAAAGAAACAGCAAAAGGTTTGCGATAAACAGTAGTTTCAAAACCCGACTCAGTTCGAGAAACGAGAACATCGAGAAAGGGAAGGCAGTTATTTTGTTCTAGTTCATACGAGAACTGAATATGAGAATCTATAGAGTTTAAAATAATCAAAACTTCATCAACATTAAGAACATTATGATTCATAAGAACAAAACAGTCATCAACATAGCGAACATAAAATTGAAACTGTAATTTTTGGAACAGCTTAACTTCAAAGTAATGCATGTAAATATCACTAAGAATCGGGCTAAGTGGGTTTCCCATAGCCAGACCATCAACCATAGTATAAAATCTACCATTAAAAACAAAAGAACATTGTTTTAAACAAATCCGAGTAAGAAAAATTAACTCATCAATTTCCTTAGAAGTAAAATTAAATTCAGAAAGTCTACTCTTAAGGCATAACAATGAACCTTCGACCGGTACGTTTCATAAATGAAGAGTTCACATCAAATGAAGCCATAAAAGAGTTATTTGGAGCAAAATTATGAATTTTTTCGACAAATTCAGTCGAATTTTTCACAGTGAATAAATTCTGACTCCTAAGGGGAGAAAACACTGAGACTAAATATTTCACAAGTTTGTAGGAAGCCGTACCAATATTGGAAACAATTGGCCTGAAAGGAATACCAGCTTTATGAACCTTAGGCAAAGCATAAAACCTAGCACAATTAGCAGTAGAAGGAATAACAGAGCGCTTAACTTTCAATGGAATAGATTGGACTGACTTGACAGTCGAAGTAATAGCCTTTAACTCATTATCACAGGGATCTTTAGAAATTTCTAAATATGGACCAGAAGAAATCAAATCATTAGTTTTATCAACATAAGATGACTTGTCAAGAACAACAATTTGACCACCCTTGTCAGCTTTAGTGACAACCAAATCTGAATTAGAAACTAAATTCCTTACACAACGACTAACAGTATTGGCAAAAACAGGTTTAGAATTTTTAGAATTGAAGTCAACATTAGAAGCAATAAGATGTCGAATGGAATCTTTTTGAGTTGAAGATAAAGCACTAAATTTAAAGGCCTTCTCAATGGGAGCAATAAGCTTAGCAAAAGAATGTTTACTAACCACAGCAAAATTGTCATTGCACTTAAGAGCGTTCAATTGGGAACAATTTAAAGAAACACTGGAAAGATAAAGAACCACATTTTTATTAACTGCGGGTAAATTATCTGAAACTTAATTCGCAACTCCAATAAACTACAGGGGGCGTTACAGCCACTGTCTAATGGCGGATGAAAAAGGTAAAACAAACAAATGCCGTAACTTATAACTTGCATCTATGCTTCGTGAATGGCAGTAATTTTTCAACGTGTCTGTGGGAAGCTTTCTTTTCTATTCTTCTGAAATTACATTACTCCATAAACTGTCTGAAGCCTGTAATTAACCCCAAAGAAAACACGTGGATTGGAATGTTTTACCTTTCTTTAGTATTGTTAACCACCGCAAGGAAGGGTATTCCAGCTCTGGAGTTGCGAATGGGAAACAATTTGGGCAAAGTTGTTAAATACAGGTATCCCTCGTATAACACGGTAAATTCGTTCCGTGTAGTATCGAAAGCTTGTTATACGAGACTTTTTTATAAATGGTTTTTTTACTCATTTTCAAACCTAATTAATCACGTACATATCATAAATCTTGTCAATGTGTACCGTGTTATATCGAAACCAATTCATAAGGTGCAAATCATAGACTAATAATAAGAAAAGACCAAGCTATGGCAACCCTTTTGCTGCTCATAAACCAAACCATGTGACTGGTGGATATCCTGGCAACAGCGGGCGTTGATCGTAGCAGACGATCAACGCCCGCTGAGAAATAAAATAAATAGAATTGATGGAACACGGAAGAATGATCTTTTATGGAGTCCGATTTGTAAATTTTTTATTCTAAGTTGTGAATATTTTGTTAATATAGTGAGTTTTTCGTTTAGATAGTATTGTGCATTTTCTTTAGTCAATTTCAATAACTCTCTAAGCAATTAAAGATGCAAGCGCTCAAAAAGAATCGGCAAACGGTAAGATTTTTACCTACAATTTCAAATTAAGATACCGATTAGTACATTTCTGCGTTAACGCAAAACGTTTACGCCATTACGTTCACGCCAACGCAGACGTAGCAGTTCCAAATGAAGTAAAAGTTACTGAAAACTGTGATCAAAAACTAATTACTAATGTCGAAATAATGCATAACTGAAAGAAAAACAGTTCAATCTCTGCACCTGGAAAAAAATTAGAATGAAAACACATTACGTCTTAAAATACATGTCGAGTGCCAAACTATAGATAATGTTGCCATCCAGCAAACTTGCTGCCAAAGTTTTCGCCAAGCCTCCCACCAGTCACATGATGTATCCATGAACCAATTTTTTAATCAGCAAGTCTGGGAAAGCTCGGTCTACTCTTATTATTAGTCTATGGTGCAAATTTTATAGTAGATGGAATTTCGGCTCAATAGAACATATAAACGAAAACTGGCAACCGGAGCACACTAAGACTCACTGATATAAAAGTAAGAGTTGTTATAAACGATAAAACTTAATCATCTTACATACCTTAAATTAAAACTGTTATGCACAACAAGAAGAAATTTAATCCACTTCTCTTTCTGTACTAAGAACAAAACGCATTATATAAGAAAAAATATCTGCGCTTTTCTGTAGCAATAAAGTTCGTCTGAGCAACAATAACAAAACAAAATTTTAAATTCAAAATAAAAAAAATCATTCTATTTATTTTATTTCGACTATATTTTTCATTTACCGTTTGCCAAATTTCGCTTATGTTTAATCCTGTTATTTTCTAACAATGCATTGGAAACAAAATAATATTCATCTTTTTACTTCCTTTTACAAAAAAGGAAGTATTGTATTCGCGAAAAAAATTTCACCCAAAAATCTGCCCTAATTTCCATTTTGCTCACCTCCGAATGAATGGTGAGTTTTTTTCAACCACACGTGGATAAGTGTCTATGAACGTATAGACACCCGAAATATCCATTTTGATAATCCCTGAGTTAATTACAGCGAGTTTTCTCCTGACGTCCATATGTACGTATGTATGTGTGCGTATGTGCGGATGTGCGTATGTATGTCGTATAACTCAAGAACGGTACGTCCTAGAAAGTTGAAATTTGGTACGTAGACTCCTAGTGGGGTCTAGATGTGCACCTCCCCTTTTGGTTGCATTCGGATGTTCCTGAAGGGGTCTTTTACACCATTTTAGGGGGAAATCATTGTCAATTTCTATGCTAACTCAAGTGGTGTGATAATTTGTCAAACACTTGGCGATATATCGCCAAGCTTTTGGACGCCGAGTTTTTTGCCAACTTGGCAACAAATCTGACGTTTTTTTTTTAAATTTGGTTTTACGTTGGACAATATTGGCGATATTTAGAGAGTTAACCATTGAATCACATTAAAATGTCCAATATTGAGAAAATTAATCTGTATAAAACGTTTTTTGCTTCATTCCGCAGAAACTTGAGGCAAAAATATTTATAGTGTTTCTTTGCTTACTCCAAGGCACTACTATTGTTATTAAATTGGCGTAAAAGGAAGTCATGTGATGCACACATTAGCTCGTTGCCTTTAGAACACTGATGAGAAAAATCATAAGAGTATTATTAGTATGTATTTGAAAGTTGAAAGTTAGTGTTACACGGGGAAACCAAACTTTTGAGCCCAAGGTAGACAATGTTTCATAAAAGTTTCATAGAAACAATGTAAAAACTTATTACAGTTGTTATCAAACATTTTTTAACAGAGTATTGAACTAAAATTGATTTATTTCTTTTGAAATTCGTGTTACATCAAAACCGTGTAGTTAGAATTAAAGTTTCTGTACCATGTAATATTGAAACCGTGTTATAATAATCGCAAATTTGGTACCGTGTAATATCGAAACCGTGTTGTAGAAGTATCGTGTTATACGAGAGACGCCTGTAAATGCTTCCCAAGATACCTAATGGAACAACCAACTTGGATTTCCATAAGATTTCTCAAATGTTTACGAGGGAAGAGAAACTAGCAATTTTTACATTTTACGTTTTCAGTGGGATACATATATATCAATAAAACTAGGTTCCTTTTTATCAAACAATAAAACTTAAATTATCTCTCAACACGTCTTCAAAGCATTGATTGAACATTGATTGCATCATGAAAACATATTTTTTCATTTTCACTATCAAATCATCCGAAGGAGTTCTCCTTTAGCATAAAGGCACATTTTCATGCTTTTTTTTCCTTTTGTCAAAAAAGTAGCTCCACGTCAGAGTAGGACTGATGTCTTTTAAGTAAAATTTCTACATAAAAAAATCAAATTGGGCCATATGTTTCTCTGAAAGCTTTTTCCAGTTGACTTTAGTGGATTGGGACTTAACATGTTTGAGCAAGAGATATGCACTCTCCGAGAGTATCTGCCACTCGAATAGAAAAACTACATCCCAGGGGAACTGCAAAAGCAGTTTCTCATTTCATATGTTGCAATCTTTTTTTCTTCTCGTTAAATAGTTAAATTCATTCACGAAATAATTCTTATTCAGATTGCTATCCTGCCTGATTAAACCAACCTTCTTTAAATTATAAAAGTGACAAAACTTGATTACTTTTTTCAACTTTATGAGTCTTTCTAGTTTAATACATTGCATAGATTTAGGAAGTCTTGGAAATATGTGATGTACTTTGACAGTAGTTGAACAGTTTTAGCGGTGGAGCAACTTTTAAAGATTTTGAAGCCGCCGACAACTCTAAGGACATGAATAGCTATTTTAGGATTCAGTTGGAGTTAATGAAAACATAATGTAAATGAAAACAATCTACTTGACCACACTTATTGTGAGTTTTGACACTTAACTATTGGTGAGCGAAAACTTGATAACATATGGAAGACTTTCTGAGAGTTCTTTTCTGAAAAATTGCATGGGCACCATTTTTGCTTGAAGATAACACTGTGGAAAATATATATTTTTTTACTTTTGATACGTTACCTTTTTTTTCTCCAGCTGGCCTAAAAAATTAGGAGGAGCTGGTTTCAACTGATTTTACTTACGCGATTATTACTGTCTCGTGCAATTCAAGTATTTTTATTAACCGTACTTATATTGTACTCCCAAGTAAATGGAAAAACTAAACTTGTCGTTCTCCGTATGTTAAGGGATAATAAATTTTGATGTAAATAATACTTTTGGGTTTATATGTTACTTAAATTTAGCACAAGATTTAATATTTTGTGTTATTACACTTGTTAAAAGATTTTATCTTGTATTTGGAGGATTCAGCGGGTCATATGCTACTTATGGACCGAAAATTGAGTAGGGTCGGAGTAGAAGCTGTTAAGCAATTAACTTTTTGTAAA
The DNA here is from genome assembly GCF_026930045.1 of Uloborus diversus. Taxonomy (NCBI): domain Eukaryota; kingdom Metazoa; phylum Arthropoda; class Arachnida; order Araneae; family Uloboridae; genus Uloborus; species Uloborus diversus. Next base: position 117,123,886 of record NC_072735.1, read on the forward strand.
TATCATGGGTATTTACAAACATCAACCTCAAGAAGAAGGAAATCACTGTTTACATTTGAAAAACAGGGACCAATCCTGGTAAAAAAGCTGAAACCTCGTACTTTGTTGCAAGTATAGATAGTTCTAACAGGAAACAATCTAGCTATTGAATTTTAAAACAAATGCATTTCTGATACCAGGACTTGAGTTAGAAGCAGTACTGCTGGCAAACGAATTCATAATAACTGGAAAAAATGTCATGTTATTTATTCCTTTTATTTAAAAAATCTAAATTTTCAGACTTTTTTCTTTCGAATATGTAATTTAATGCTATTACAATCCCATCATGGAAAAAAAATCATGCATTAATTTCTATTAGTGTATAAGAAATAATAATATCTTGTAATGCGCTCAATGATTTGCTCTAATCTCAATGGCTTTTCCAAACCGATACTGTTTTCTCATATCACCGGCATCTCTATTTCACTGCAGAAGTAAGCAGCTTCGGACTCGAATAGTCAACCATTTAAACAGCTCAATTCGGCTCTGACACCCGCAGGCAGTGGTACAATGCAGATCTAACGATGCTAGAAATACCCCATCCAATTAAGGAAGCCCGCTTCTTAATGGAGGGACCTCAATTATTCAAGTCAATCCTCGCCGTCCCTGAGGCCACGCGTAATTCATTCCAGTGTACAGACTATGACGCATGTGATCTTATGGTGATGTTCTCGTTACAGGCTTCTCAAAATGCAGAGGACACGAAACATGATGAATAACATGAGAGTTTTCGTGAAATTTTAGGATTAACTTTGACTTTGCGTATAATCAGTTGTAACGTCCGTGTGGGGCAATCTAGCACGATATATTCGAGCAGTTTAATTTAGATGAGTATTTTTCCAAAATGTTTATTTTTCCCCCTTTTTTATTGATTTTTAACCACATTTTACCAAGAGTGAAAATGTTGCCAAAAAGTGAATTTTTTATGTTTTTAAACCAAAGTAATACAGATAGTCACTAGGGTGGAGCGAAAAAAAAACGAAATTTTTTTTGCGAGTTGCTTTAGCACGGAAAAGTTGCGATTGGCGAAGATTTAAAAAACAAAAAAAAATTTTTTGCAATCGGATAATATCTTCCGGTCGCACAACCAGCGTAAAAATTCGAAAAAATATAAAATTTTACGTTTTTTTACGAATTTTTTAAAATTTCTGTGTCAATGTGTTTTTAATGCTCTGAAACAGAAAATTTGCGATTGGTGAAGCTTTGAGAAATTAAAAAGAAGTGTTGAAATCGAATTATATCTTCTTATTCAGGAACAAGCCTAAAAAATCGAAAAAACTGAAAATTTTAGCTTTTCTTCGAGATTTAAAAAAATGGCATCTTTTTTTACTTCCTTTTACAAAAAAAAGAAGTATTGTATTCGCAAAAAAAATTTCACTCAAAAATCGGCCTTAAATTCCATTTTGCTCACCCCCGAATGAATGTTGAGTTTATTTTTCAACCCGATCACACGTGGATATATGTCTAGGAACGTACAGACACCCGAAATATCCATTTTGACGATCCCCGAGTTTATTACGACGAGCTTTCTCGTGACGTCTGTATGTACGTATGTATGTGCGTATGTGTGTATGTATGTCGCATAACTCAAGAACGGAATGTCCTAGAAAGTTGAAATTTGGTACTGAGACTCCTAGTGGGATCTAGTTGTGCACCTTCCTTTTTGGTTGCATTCGAATGCTCCAAAGGGGATCTTTTGCCCCTTTTTGGGGGGAAATCATTGTTAATTTCGATGTAAACTCAAGTGGTGTTATAATTTGGAGGACACTTGGCGATATATCGCCAGCATTTTGGTCGCCAAGTTTTGTTGCCAACTTGACGACAAATTTGGCGATTGTTTTAAATTCTATTTCTTTTTTTTTTTTTCTTTTTTTTAATCTGGTTTCAATTTGGCCACTGTTGGTGATATTTAGAGAGTAAACTATTGAATCACATAAAACTGCCAATATTGAGAAAATGACATTAAATTGGAGCAAAAGGAAGTCATGTGATGCACACATCAGCTCGGTTTTTTTTTCTTTTTTTTTCCAGTTACATAGGGAAAACCCTTTTAAAAAGCACTATATTACACATAAACATTAATTTATTTCTTGATTTTGTAGATCTAATCTAACCATGCAGAAATCCCATACTTTACAGTAATTAGCCATTTTCAGGTAATAGAAGATTATAAAATATTTATCAATTTCTACCATCCAGTACACAAGTCTTATTGTTTTAAGTGTGATTTGTTGAATTTTAAGTATCAGATTTTTTGGAAAACTCGGACATAATTGATCTGGATTTCAATGTTTCTCTTATGTAGCCATCTCTTGATTTAAATCCGCAAACTTTAGACGAAGCCACGTGTCTTCTCCAAACTCCGGATCAGCCAAAGACATAGTGAAAAACATTGTTTTATATCTAAATGAACTACGAATTCCACTAGACAACTTAGATATCATAGGTTATGATGATACTTGTGGTGTAATCCACATTGGATTCCCTTATTTTTTCGTTCGTTTCGATTTCGCGCAGATTTCCTCAGAGCGAACTTTTGATCTAACCCGGTCTGTGATTTTAGAAAAGTGATGACGTCAGAGCAGACGGTTATTTCGTATGTGGCGCCAGTGTCTTTTTCCCCGTGTTCATAGGCTGCCGTATATGGTAATATTTTGTTTAAGAGTGTTGATTTGTGCATTTCGATCACCCGTTTTGTTATCGGTGTAACCGACTTTTTCGCTTGCCACGTAATTTGCTCGGATTTTTTGGGAGTTCATAATTTTCCTCCGTGCTGTGCTGACGTGCGCGGGGCTTGTTTGTTTTTTTTTTAGCGGATGTGCCGTTTCCCGCTATGCCTGGCCAAACTTCTCGATTTTGAGCCAGGGCTGTTCATTATGTCCCCAACCTGCCTGAATGTGGGTGCTTGATGTTTTTGGATGTTAGTTCCCTATCGCATATTATGATGGCCTAAATTGGAATTGATAAAGTATTATTATTCTGTGCTGAAGATATTTTGTCCCTGTGCCGCCGACCGGGCATCGCACGGCTGGTGTGCCAATTTTTGGTGACTTTATTCAACTTGGTGAAAATAAACTTCCTTATTTACCATTCTAAACTTTTGTGTGGACTTTTCATGTTTGGATTACAATTGCCTGCAAAGCGAGATCACACGATGGGTGAGACACTTCCATTTCTTTTTCGTAATTACGTAATTTAACAGTGCCAACTTTGGTTATCTTTAAAAGTGCTTGACCTGTAAAATGATGTCATTTAAGTCTGATTGTCCCCTTCGTATAATTCTCACACCTACGTGTTTTTTGCTTCATTGGTCTAGGAGTCCTTGCGATTGTCGTGGTTGCAAGACTCCGGCCTGGGTTCAATGTGCTCCCCATACGATATGGCCGCCATCCAATTAATTTACCCCTCATCTTGGGGGGACTACACGACATTTTTGGTGCGTGACCAGTCCCATTTTGGGGTGTGACAAAAAAAAAAAAAATTCTAAACAAAATGAATAATTTGTGTGAAGAATTTTGCTGGGTTAATCAGACTCTAAATGTTTTTTGGGGGTCTAGAGGTGCAAATTTTTGATATGTTCAGTATGCATTTTGATATGTTGACGTGTTGACATGACTAAAAGTATTTGATTTGTGAATATTGTGGAAATTTTTTTTTTCTCGGAAGTGATAATCATGAAAAACAGAAATCATATTCGCAGAAATAGTGCACCTCGTGCTGTTATTTCTAACAGTACAAATAATGTGAATCCAAATGTAAACACAAATGTTACACAAACCCCTCAAAACGTTTCAAGGTCTCCTAATGTAAACAAATCGCCTTTTATGTTGCATGTAAACAATTTTAGTGGTGATTCCACTCAGGTTGAATATTTTGTTGAGCAAGTAAAAGATATAATTGAAGTTAATTCTTGGCAAAATAAGAAAAGAATGCTATATTTAAAAAGTAAATTGACTGGAGCCGCACTCAAATATATTTTGGAAACACCTGATTTACGCTATTCTGATTCAGTAGAAAAAATAACTGATGCTTTGTTGACATTTTTCAAGCCTGTCACAAATATTTATTCTATGAAAGATCTTCATGCCCTTTGCATGGAAGAATCAGAGTCAATTTTGAATTTGGCTCATAGAATAAAATTAATTACCACCAATGTTTTCAAAATTAAAAATCCAGAATTCCAGAATGAGATAATGTTGCAGAAATTGCTATCCACTATCCCTTCAGACTTCAGATCCAAAATTTTGGAGTTGAACATAAAGTCTTTTGATTCAGCTGTAAACAAAATTGAACAATTGCAACAATTAGAATGCGATGTTCAGTCTTATGACCAACCTCAATTTTCTGATGAACAGGTGTTAGCTCTTAACAAAAAAATTGTGTTTTTAGAAGAGCAGTTAAAAAATGCTGAAAATCTCAATGCAAATTCACAAATGAACTCTGATGATTGTTTACCTAGAAAGAAGTTGTTTACCTCTGTGGATGATTTGTCTGATGTTGATGAAATTCCTTTAAAGCGTTCTGATCAAAATGGTGTGTTTCATGGGAAACAAAAATTTTTAATGATAGAGAAAGTGCTAAAATCATTTGTAATTTTTGTGGTAAATTGGGGCATGTTCAATCAAAGTGTTTTCAATTTTTGAAACAATTTAATAACAATGTGAGATTTCAAAATAAATCTTTGTCGAGAAAGTTTTCTCGATGTAAAAATGTAAATGCTAGAATAGATAATTTGTATCGGCGAAGAAATGAACGTTTTCTTTTGCATGAAAATAAGGAGAATAGTCAGGTTAATTTTTTGAGTTATTCAGAAATTCTTAGAAATAAGGTGACATATAATGATGTGGGAACACAATTTTCTCCAATTAAAAGTGTTTAGTGTTCGCAGACTGTTCGCGTTGACACAATTCAAAATTCTGTCCCACTAACATCAGAGAATTCGTGTCAAATGCAAAATCAGACACCAATGGTAAATTTTGAACATCATGTTCCAAATAGAAGTCTGTCGGTACGAAATCCAGAGCCCAGATTTCAGTTCTCACAACCTATTCATAACACTGTTGAATTGTTACCAAATTCCAATTGTAATTTCATACCTAACAATATTCCCATGGTTAATAATTCATATTCAGGTGGAGGTAATTCTTCATTAGTTCAACCAGTTGTTGAACACAGAGCAAATTTTGCTAACCAAAATGTTGTTAATGGACAAAATTTTATAAACTCTAATGAAAATACACAAAATGTCCATAATGGTAATAATGCTGGTTACAATGTACACAATCGGGTTTATTCCATCTCCTCCTGGTTTTAACTTGTCATTTTTGCCTGCAAATAATGATGTGATGTCACAACCACCTAATTTTGACAATTTAATGCCTTTTCATCAAAATTCAGATGTGATGGGCAATAATCCTGTTAATCGTAGTGCTTTTGTATCAGATGTGACTCGCTCTAGTGGTTATAGTTGCTCGACACCTGTAAGAAAGTCTACCGGTGTCATTAAATTGGGTAAAACTCTTGCAACTCAAACTTCTCCCGTGAAAAATAATTCCTCATTGTCAATTGAAGATCAGGAATTTATTCCTGCAGCTCTGGTGAATGTAAGATTACAAAGTTCACATCATGAGGACTTTTCAAATAAGTTGCCATTGGTCAAAGTTCAAATTTCTAACTTGTTTTTTTCCTTTTTTAATTGATTCTGGAGCAAGTCTAAGTATTTTGAGTGATGATGTTGTCCAGAAAATTAAACAAATTGTCAAAATCAAAAATTTAGGAAGAAGAATAACTGTATCCACTGTGAATTCCAGTGTAGATTTTATTTCATGTGTAGCATTCTCATTTAAAATTCAAAGTAATTTCTTTCATTCTTTCTACACGATGAACATCAGAGATAATTCTCCATTTGTGGGAATTCTTGGTTATGATTTCTTAACTAAACATAACATGTATATTCTCCCTAAAGAGAATGTATTATTTTATGACGGTAACAAATTTCCTTTATTGAGGAGCCGTCATGAACTTGACAACAATGTGAACTTGTGTAATAATTGTAGTGCTTACACATCTCCCAGTTTGGAAGCAATGAATAGAGTTTAGGTTTTTCTAAACAGTTTGTTGAACCAAAACAAACTGCTCTCATTAAAGTTTTTGCTCATGGGAAGTTAGACAACAAATGACATTTTTTGTTTACAATTTGTGATTCGGTAAATTCAGTTAAAATTGAAGACTGAATAATTGCTATTGATGAGGACTCGAATGGGCAGTTGTGCAAAAAAAATTCTTTTTATTTATATGTTGAGAACCATTCTTCCCAAAAAGTTCATCTCAATAAAAACATGACTTTGGGGCATTTGAGTCAAATTGACCATATTCAGGAGAACGAGAATAAAAATAATGAGCATTCACTGAACTTTATTCAGGCGTCTAATGAAGTTGTGCAACTCAGGGAAAAGGAATTTAACTTGGAAAATTTTAATTTGGCTCATTTAAAGGATAATCAACTGTCTGACATGCAAAATCTGCTGAAAGAAAATACACAGTGTTTTTCAAGTTCTTTGAACTCTCTCGGTCATTCAGACAGAATCAGAGTTGATTTTCAATTCACTCATGATTATCCAATTAAGGCGCTTCCTTTCCCCATACCTCAGAGTCTTCAAGAAGAAGCTAAAAATCAATTAAATCAATTACAAGAGGCTGGCGTGATTTCTAGAAATTTAGCTAATTATGGCTGCCCCTGTCTCCTGGTGAAGAAAAAAGATGATGGATCAGGTGTACAAAAGTACAGATTGGCCTTAGACTTAGTGGAGCGAGCATACAACAACATTATTCTGACACTGTTTGTGAACAAACAAACATGGATGGAATTTTTAGTTATCAAGATGATTTGATTGTAGGTTCCAGAACCTTTGATGAGATGAAGGCTAAGCTTCAGAAACTGTTTTCAGTCCTTAAAGACTTTAACTTGACTCTGTCACCAAAGAAATGTCATTTTTACATGGATAAAATAGATTATCTGGGATTCCAGATTTCCCAACATAAAGTCTTGCCAATCTCGTCAAATATTGTGAAAATTACTTCCTTTCCTCCGCCAAAAACAAAGAAGCAGCTGAAGCGTTTCATTGGTATTTGCTCATATTACAGAACACTCATATACAAATTTTCTGATTTGATTCATCCACTGAATCAGTTGACCCATCCTAAAGCAGTTTTTAAATGGACAGATGAAGTAAATGAATGTTTTCAAAAATTGCAAGAAGTGTTTTTCAAGAATCCATATATTGTTCAACCGAATTGGAATGAGAAATTCTATGTGAACACAGATGCAAGTGGACTGGCAATAAGTGGTGTGCTCTTGCAAAAGAGGGAAGGTTTGTTTATCTCCATCTCTTTCTTTTCGAAATTGCTTTCTCCAGCTGAAACAAGGTATCCTGCATTAAAGCTAGAATTGATGGCAATTGCGAAGACTCTCGAAGCATTCAAGTCATACATATTTAATCGCCACATCTTTTTGTTGTGTGATGCCAAAAGTCTGAAATTTTACAGCAAAAACTCGTCTCCTGCATCTTTAACAACTCGGTGGCTAATGACTTTATCTGAATACAATTATTCCTTCTTACATTTGACTGGTGAAAAAAATTTATTTGCTGACATGCTCTCTCGCACAGACCTTACAAATCATCAAGTTAATATAGTATCAGATCCTTCTTTGTTACGTGATAATCGAATTAACCCTGTGGTTGACACAACTTTCGATAAGGGGGAAGTTTTACCGGAAATTGTTGAAGTGTATGAGGATAATACTGGGAATTGTGTAAACACTGATGGTTCTGATCAAAATGTTAATTTTGTTGATAATGTACAGAATTCTGGTACACTTTTACAACATTGTGTCAATGTGTTGAGTTTAATAGATGTTGGAGAAAAGGAGAAAGATCCTTTGTTGCAAGTAACTCAGTCGACAATTTTAAAAGAGCAGTTGAAAGATCCTAAATTATCTGTCATTTATAATAATATTCTTAATAGAGTTGCTCTTGAAAAACATAACAAATTTTGTATCCATCCTGAAACTTTGGTTTTAATGATGTGCAAAAGTAATTCACCTAATGATGATCAGGAAAATTTGAAAATTGTCATTCCTGATTCTTTAAAAGCTAAAGTTTTAAGTATTGCTCATCATTCACATCTTGGCATAAATAAGACTTATGCATTTTTAACTAAAAATGTTTATTGGGAGAGAATGTATGTTGACTGCTTAAATTACTGTGCTAGTTGTACTAAGTGCATTCAGGCAAAGCCTCATCGTATAAACAAAGCACCCTTTCAGGAAACTTTTTCACCTGTTAAATGTAATCAATTAGTGACACTCGACATTGTTGGACCTTTTAGCAACAACAAATACATCTTAACTGTCATTGATGCCTTTTCGAGACACTTAGAGTTGTATATTTTGAATAATATAACTGCTGTGTCAGTTGCTAAGTCTTTCTTTAAATATGTCACATTGTTTGGCAGACCTGAATTAGTTTTGACAGATCTTGGTCGTCAGTTCAATTGTGAACTGTTTGCCAAATTTAATCAGCTTTTTAATATACAATTAAGGCATACAACGTCGGCAAATGCCCAGGCTAACACTCTGAGTGAAAGGGTGAACTTGTCCATTAAAACTTCAATTAAAGCTTCGTTAGCTTCTGGTCTTGATTTTGATTATGCTGTTGACGTTCATAAAGCCTGTTATAACGCGTCCACACATTCAACTACTGAATTCTCTCCTAATCTTGTTCACTTCGGTCGGGAGTTGTCTTTGATAACAGACATTGTCAATTTCAATATTAATCCATCTTTGGATTCGGCTTTTGAATTGCACAAGCTCTTAGAGCAACTTCAATTTGTGTATCGTGAAGTCTACCGGAATTCTGTAACTAAAAAGTTGGCACAAAATCAAAGTCATAATGAAAATTGTAAACCTCATAATATTCAAGCTGGTCATCTTGTGTACTTGAAGTCAAAAAACAAGTACAAACCTTCGTATGATGGCCCATATTTTGTAAAAAAAAGTGATCTCACCTGTATTGCGTCTTATTCAGGAATTGAATAACAAGCAGGCACCATTGAAGAAAATACATGTAAACCGTTTGGTGAAGTTCCAGAAAAGACAATCACATTTGGGTGGTGAACAATCTGTGAAAAAGAACAATGATGTTGGGAGACCGGAATCTCCTATCCCATTTCAGGTACCTGTGAATGCTGATGTGGTTCCTGCTGTGAGACCCCAGAGCCCTGATGCTTCCGCCGGACCGTCTTCGGTTCCTGATGCCGTTCCTGTGCCTGACATCCAGAATGATGTCGGAGCTCCTGTTCCCCAGTATGATCCTGTGCCGGTGCAACAGACCAGATCCCCATACCAGCTTCGGCGACGTTGAGTGGCTGGATGTGCGCTGCCGCCGCTGTGTCCCTGTGGCTCCTTCTGCTGACCGTGATAGTGATTGGGCCTCTGAAATAATAGTGCCTAATAATCCTGTCTCTATCTACCGAGTGCCATGAAGGGACCTCTGATTTGTGCAAGTGTTCCTGATGATGAAGTGATCTCATCAATAGGTGGTAGTGCCTCCAGAAATTCAGTGAAAAGTGTTTAAATTTTTTTTTACAGTGTATTTGCAATTGCGACTGGAACTTTTTGCAAGTAACGCGCATGAAGAAGTTGTCTTCTGCAAGAAACATGGACCTTGGGTGCTTCTTCCAAGATGAAATGCTGTCAAGTATCTTGTAGATATTTTTCTTTCTTGACAAAATTTTGATTGAAAATTTTGATGTTTGCTGTTGAAATTCTTTTAAAAATGATGATTGAAGTTGTGCATATGCTTTCATCTTTGACTTGTGGTTGAAATTTGGAATTGTCCTTGTCACACAATTCTATTTTTTTCTCTTTTGACAAAAATAAATGTTGAGTGATGAAAAGTGAATTTTTTTAGGGGTTGATGCATAACATAAAATATGCTTGTGAATGAATAGCCAAATTTTTTTTGATGATTGTCTATTGAAGTTAAAATTTCACTTGAAGGGCATTTGATCTCACTCAACTTGCATACCGCTTTGGTTTTTTTTTTTTTTTTTGCTTGTGACCCATGTGACATGTTGAAAAATAATGGCAGATTTTTTGCAAAAGATTTTTTTTTCTGTGCATTACTTTTTGAAAACAAAATTTTGGAGCAATTTTTTATTTGAATTTGTAATATGTTTTGAAATGCTCTTGAATCAATGGTCACATGTCTTTGAAAGCATTAAAATAATGGAAAAATTAATTTAAAATGAAAAATTTTGATACCTGCTTTTGATATTTATATGTGAAATACTTTTTGTGTAAATAAGAGTTCTGTTGTTGTCACTTTTGTTTGCCCTTTTTGCAGGTTGACTGATTGAAATGATTTGCTGAATGTGAAAGGTTCATTTGATGGTGCTCTTTGGTTTGGTTGAGCCCTGTTGAAATTGGTGATCACCTACTTCTTTTGTCCCGTTTTCCCCATTTTGGTTTGTTGTGGTAGAGGTACATTTTTGGTTATCTAAATTTTATTCAGTACTGACTTTTTATTTCGACCTCAAAATTTCACAGATTTGGAAAACTTTTTTTTTTTTTGTGCAAAATTGATTTGTGAAGTGAAGAAAAAATCTTCCTTCGTACCTCATTCAAAATTGTAACCTTCTTGGAGTACCAATTGAATGATGTGTGACAACTTGAAATGAATGATTTGAATGAAGGACATTCTGTGTCAACATGTAAATATTTTTTCTTTGTTTCTTTGTGGAATTCCATGTTTTGTGAAGTGAATTTGAAGCATGCATTTTTTTTTTTTTTTTTTTTTTTTTGAGATGACTGAAAATTTAACATCTCCTCTGATCAGAGCTAATTCATGTGTGATTTTTTTTCATTTGAATGAATGCTGCAGTTGCCATTTGTACACATTTTTGATTTTCGGATTCACTAGTGATTGTAAATATTGCAGAATTTGATATATGGCCATTTTGTATATTTTTTGGTACCAATGAAAAGTTTTTGGTGCATTTTGAGAAGTGAAAAAAAATTTTTTGATTGAAATTTTTAATGCACCCATGTTCTGTGTTAGCTGAAACACTGTATGTATAAAGAGAATTGCATTTGAATAATTTGATTGTATGATGTGTAAAGTTTGTGAAAAAATTGAAGAAAAGTTTCAATTGATGCAATGCCAAAATCTTTCAATTTGATGCAAGGTTTTTTTTTGAAAATGAAAAGTTTTGAATTTGATTTTGTGAAATGACATGATAAAAATTTAATGCATCAAATATTTGTTGTAAAATGCCAATTTGAAAGTTTGAGTATCCTTGTATATATGGAGATGAATGAAAGTGAAAAGATATTTTACTGATCAGGATACTTTTGGCATGTTTTGGCCTTTTTGGAAAACCTTTGAAAGAGAGTTTTTTTTAATTGAAAATTTTTGGCCATTTTGCTCTCTTTTTGTGTTTGGCATTTGAAAATTTGAATTGTTTGACATGCTTGATGCCATTGTATATAGTTGATTTTGAAAATTTTGGCAATTTTAAGGAAAAAAAAAACAAAGTTTTTTTCGTTGATGCTCTTTTGGGAAGTTTTTGAGGCTCATCTGATGTGTTAAAATTTTGAGCAGCACGTGTCAATTTAATTTTTTTTTTTTGTTTGTAAATTAGAGCTTTTGTACATAATTGTTTGCTCTGTGTGGTGCATTCTTTGAGCATTTTGATGATTACGTGGCTTAAGTAGAATTTCGACGCACAATTTTTTTTTTTCTGACAACCTCTTGAACATTTTTTTTTTGTGATAACACATGTTGTGTAAGGCTACTTTACAGCATCTACTGTGTGCCTGTGCCTATTTGTACTAGTTGTACCTGACATTTTTTTTTCTTCTCCTGTTTGACCAATTTTTTTTTTTTTTTCAAAACTTTGTCGAAATGGGGAAATGTGGTGTAATCCACATTGGATTCCCTTATTTTTTCGTTTGTTTCGATTTCGCGCAGATTTCCTCAGAGCGAACTTTTGATCTAACCCGGTCTGTGATTTTAGAAAAGTGATGACTTCAGAGCAGACGGTTATTTCGTATGTGGCGCCAGTGTCTTTTTCCCCGTGTTCATAGGCTGCCGTATATGGTAATATTTTGTTTAAGAGTGTTGATTTGTGCATTTCGATCACCCGTTTTGTTATCGGTGTAACCGACTTTTTCGCTTGCCACGTAATTTGCTCGGATTTTTTGGGAGTTCATAATTTTCCTCCGTGCTGTGCTGACGTGCGCGGGGCTTGTTTGTTTTTTTTAGCGGATGTGCCGTTTCCCGCTATGCCTGGCCAAACTTCTCGATTTTGAGCCAGGGATGTTCATTATGTCCCCAACCTGCCTGAATGTGGGTGCTTGATGTTTTTGGATGTTAGTTCCCTATCGCATATTATGATGGCCTAAATTGGAATTGATAAAGTATTATTATTCTGTGCTGAAGATATTTTGTCCCTGTGCCGCCGACCGGGCATCGCACGGCTGGTGTGCCAATTTTTGGTGACTTTATTCAACTTGGTGAAAATAAACTTCCTTATTTACCATTCTAAACTTTTGTGTGGACTTTTCATGTTTGGATTACAATTGCCTGCAAAGCGAGATCACACGATGGGTGAGACACTTCCATTTCTTTTTCGTAATTACGTAATTTAACAGTGCCAACTTTGGTTATCTTTAAAAGTGCTTGACCTGTAAAATGATGTCATTTAAGTCTGATTGTCCCCTTCATATAATTCTCACACCTACGTGTTTTTTGCTTCATTGGTCTAGGAGTCCTTGCGATTGTCGTGGTTGCAAGACTCCGGCCTGGGTTCAATGTACTCCCCATACGATATGGCCGCCATCCAATTAATTTACCCCTCATCTTGGGGGGTCTACACGACATTTTTGGTGCGTGACCAGTCCCTTTTTGGGGTGTGACAAAAAAAAAAAAAATTCTAAACAAAATGAATAATTTGTGTGAAGAATTTTGCTGGGTTAATCAGACTCTAAATGTTTTTTGGGGGTCTAGAGGTGCAAATTTTTGATATGTTCAGTATGCATTTTGATCTGTTGACGTGTTGACATGACTAAAAGTATTTGATTTGTGAATATTGTGGAAATTTTTTTTCTCGGAAGTGATAATCATGAAAAACAGAAATCATATTCGCAGAAATAGTGCACCTCGTGCTGTTATTTCTAACAGTACAAATAATGTGAATCCAAATGTAAACACAAATGTTACACAAACCCCTCAAAACGTTTCAAGGTCTCCTAATGTAAACAAATCGCCTTTTATGTTGCATGTAAACAATTTTAGTGGTGATTCCACTCAGGTTGAATATTTTGTTGAGCAAGTAAAAGATATAATTGAAGTTAATTCTTGGCAAAATAAGAAAAGAATGCTATATTTAAAAAGTAAATTGACTGGAGCCGCACTCAAATATATTTTGGAAACACCTGATTTACGCTATTCTGATTCAGTAGAAAAAATAACTGATGCTTTGTTGACATTTTTCAAGCCTGTCACAAATATTTATTCTATGAAAGATCTTCATGCCCTTTGCATGGAAGAATCAGAGTCAATTTTGAATTTGGCTCATAGAATAAAATTAATTACCACCAATGTTTTCAAAATTAAAAATCCAGAATTCCAGAATGAGATAATGTTGCAGAAGTTGCTATCCACTATCCCTTCAGACTTCAGATCCAAAATTTTGGAGTTGAACATAAAGTCTTTTGATTCAGCTGTAAACAAAATTGAACAATTGCAACAATTAGAACGAGATGTTCAGTCTTATGACCAACCTCAATTTTCTGATGAACATGTGTTAGCTCTTAACAAAAAAATTGTGTTTTCAGAAGAGCAGTTAAAAAATGCTGAAAATCTCAATGCAAATTCACAAATGAACTCTGATGATTGTTTACCTAGAAAAAAGTTGTTTACCTCTGTGGATGATTTGTCTGATGTTGATGAAATTCCTTTAAAGCGTTCTGATCAAAATGGTGTGTTTCATGGGAAACAAAAATTTTTAATGATAGAGAAAGTGCTAAAATCATTTGTAATTTTTGTGGTAAATTGGGGCATGTTCAATCAAAGTGTTTTCAATTTTTGAAACAATTTAATAACAATGTGAGATTTCAAAATAAATCTTTGTCGAGAAAGTTTTCTCGATGTAAAAATGTAAATGCTAGAATAGATAATTTGTATCGGCGAAGAAATGAACGTTTTCTTTTGCATGAAAATAAGGAGAATAGTCAGGTTAATTTTTTGAGTTATTCAGAAATTCTTAGAAATAAGGTGACATATAATGATGTGGGAACTCAATTTTCTCCAATTAAAAGTGTTCAGTGTTCGCAGACTGTTCGCGTTGACACAATTCAAAATTCTGTCCCACTAACATCAGAGAATTCGTGTCAAAAGCAAAATCAGACACCAATGGTAAATTTTGAACATCATGTTCCAAATAGAAGTCTGTCGGTACAAAATCCAGAGCCCAGATTTCAGTTCCCACAACCTATTCATAACACTGTTGAATTGTTACCAAATTACAATTGTAATTTCATACCTAACAATATTCCCATGGTTAATAATTCATATTCAGGTGGAGGTAATTCTTCATTAGTTCAACCAGTTGTTGAACACAGAGCAAATTTTGCTAACCAAAATGTTGTTAATGGACAAAATTTTATAAACTCTAATGAAAATACACAAAATGTCCATAATGGTAATAATGCTGGTTACAATGTACACAATCGGGTTATTCCACCTCCTCCTGGTTTTAACTTGTCATTTTTGCCTGCAAATAATGATGTGATGTCACAACCACCTAATTTTGACAATTTAATGCCTTTTCATCAAAAGTCAGATGTGATGGGCAATAATCCTGTTAATCGTAGTGCTTTTGTATCAGATGTGACTCGCTCTAGTGGTTATAGTTGCTCGACACCTGTAAGAAAGTCTACCGGTGTCATTAAATTGGGTAAAACTCTTGCAACTCAAACTTCTCCCGTGAAAAATAATTCCTCATTGTCAATTGAAGATCAGGAATTTATTCCTGCAGCTCTGGTGAATGTAAGATTACAAAGTTCACATCATGAGGACTTGTCAAATAAGTTGCCATTGGTCAAAGTTCAAATTTCTAATTTGTTTTTTTCCTTTTTTAATTGATTCTGGAGCTAGTCTAAGTATTTTGAGTGATGATGTTGTCCAGAAAATTAAACAAATTGTCAAAATCAAAAATTTAGGAAGAAGAATAACTGTATCCACTGTGAATTCCAGTGTAGATTTTATTTCATGTGTAGAATTCTCATTTAAAATTCAAAGTAATTTCTTTCGACATTCTTTCTACACGATGAACATCAGAGATAATTCTCCATTTGTGGGAATTCTTGGTTATGATTTCTTAAGGCTGTTCCGGTAGAAAAACATGCTAAACTTGACTCTTTGGGAACAGCAACAAAAAAAATCTAATCGCCGGATTGCAATGAAACTTTTTACTATATCAGATGAATGTGTAAAAAACAACGTACATGAAGTAAATTGCTGCTGAGTTACCTACATTTATCACAAAATGATATTAAAAAGTACTTTTTGTCAAATATGAAATATTTCTCTTGAACACATTCATGAAAAATCATCTAAACACAGAGATTCGAGATTTTTTTCTCTGAACCATAGAAACAATGTAGACGCATTGCAATTGAAATATTTTGTAAATATCATTAAAAAATTTTTCAATGCTCACGTGTTCTGAAACTTACTCGATTCTGTCCACTAATCTTATAGTTGCCTAAAGTGCCAATAGATGGCGTCAAAATCTCGAATAAGTAAGGATACGTGAAATTAAGGTCTATTTTATTAATAGTTCGGCTTTTTTCTCATTTTGATGCTAATAAATGATTCCATATGGACCATAAACTTTCTGTAACAAGTTTCATTCCTTCATATTCTTCATAAATCAGTCTAGATTTTTTTTTCTCTAAAACCAATTGTTCGTGATCGCGTGGAGATCCCGCCGGACAAATATCGCCATCTTTGCAGATGAACTAGATTTTTGCGAAAAAGTGAGGCTTTCCATGCGTGTGCCTGAAGTGATGGCCAGTGGTATCGGATGTCAGTGCTTGTAGCTTATGCTTGAGGCGGCAGTGATTGTAGTCGAGGAAAGAGAAAGGGGGGAGGGAGGACATCCCCGTGTGTATTTTCCGTGTTGTTAGAAACAGGTGGGTGAACAAGAAGTGGAGGATTGGCCTACGAGTGCTCGCCACAGAATCTTTCCTAATCCGCAATGAATATCTTTCTAAATTGACGCAACAGAGATCATTAAAATTTCGTGATATTTTATTTCAACAACGATTTTAACTATTTTTCAAGAAGTAATTAATATTTTCTAATGTTAACGAAGGACAAAGATGATCTGAAAATAGTTCTTATTTAATAAAAAACCTTGCTCAATCCATTTGCGCAGGTGTGACATCTTTGTGCATATATTTGCCCTTTATAACAAAGAGCAAAGTATTATGTATGATAATATATGAACTTTCAAAAAAAAAAAAATTAAACTTGAAAAGTAAAGATTTTTACATATTGTGTGCGTACGCATAATAGGCTCAAATCATTACCTTGTAGACACGAAACTTTTTTAGAAAGTAGGTACTTCATATATTATGTAACGTTTAATGGTTTTTATATTTGAATGCATCAAAATTTTAAGACAAAGCTTAAAATTCTGGGAATAAATTGCAAATACAAGCATAAAAATGTCAAATTTGTGCAAATGGATTAAGTAAATCTTCATCTCAATTTTATACTTTAAAGTTTTAGACTTGGAAAAGTAACAGATTAAGTAAACATTATATTGATAAGCGTTAATTTAAATTGCACAGGAAGTATTATAGTGTGATCCGCGAGTTACTGACCATCAGCCAGTAAGTTGAACTAACTTGTAACAAAGGTTTTGATTTGACCATTATGAAGGTTACGTACGATATACTTACAGAGACATCTAGAAGTTTCAAGGAAGTCACTTTTCTTACTGGTGCAAATTGTTATCAGATAAAATGTTGAATCACCTTTTTCTAGGTTAAATTTAATTTTACAGGTTCATTTACTGAGATATGCTGATCAATGCTTATTCTCAGTAAAGGAAAAAAAAATGCATTTAATAACTATCCATTTATGCTGTTTGTTATTGAAGGTTGGTCGATTACATGCATTGATCTAAAATGCCTTCAACGCCAGTAATTGACAAACACGATCTACCTGTAGTAATGACATACTTAAATGCTAGTTTTAAAGCTTTTTTCTTTATACCAAAGTAATTACAAACATTTTTATGTTAAAGATATGAATGTGTATAGTACAACTTTTATTGAGAAAAAAAAAATTTTAACCATTAATTGACTAGCTTGGTTAATTACTAATGCTCGAGATCAGCGGTTCCCAACCAGCATGTTGTGACTTCCAAGGGAGTCGCGAAGAATTTCTTATAAGAGAACACATTCAAAAACATATCATTAAACAGTTTAAAAACTAAAATATGTAGAGGAAAAAAATCATTTTAGAGAAGCATCAATACTTGAGCATAGTGACGAATTTAAAGAGCCTGATGATCCCTCAGCATTATTACATTTTGGTGTACGGACTTGCATCCCTACAAATTGCCGCGAAAGAGTCGAAAAAAACCTCCCTATAACATTATCTAAAATTGTCTGAAAGTTCGTTTTTGGAACTTCAATATCGAATTTTTTTGTGAGACAGTCTCTTAACCCCAACCCTCATCCTGAAAGATGTCATGTAATTGCGTTTTCAGGACTGAATTTTGGAAATATTTCGAGAAGTTCCTAGAACCCTATCCCATTCCCTAAAAATAGCAAAGAAATGGATTTTTAAGCTTTCAATTTCGGAAAAATTTCACAGGAGTGCCTTCTATTCCTTTTGCATGGTTAAAGACCGTACAAACATTCCTTTTCAGGATTTAAATTTAAAAAAAAATTCCGGGTGAGGGTCTCCGATCGTTTCGCCTTGCCATCTAAGATAATCTACTATTCTATTTCTGAAACTTAAATTTCCAAAGTTTCCTTCATATTACCCCCAATCATTTCTCCCCCCCCCCCCCCCCCAATCACTAAAACTTGATTAAAATACGTTTTGGAGACTTCAATTCCGGAAAAATTCCGGGGGAGAGGCTACCTATCCAAACATTTGCCTAATATTTAAAGGAACAAACAAAAAATACGAACAAAAAGACTATTTTTTTTAAAAATATTTCTAAAATCCAGGAGGTTCCAATGGCCCCTCCTCACCCTGATTTCCCAAATGACGGACCTGAAATAAACTTTGAAACGAAATCCAGGAAGGATAGATCGTTTTATTGATTTTGAAAATATTTTTGGGGGAATACCCCATTGGATCTCCCTTTTTGCTACATATTTTCCTGGTTTTCACCTCTCTAGCCCTTCCGAAGAATGCTCGTAGTCATAGTATATATTCCATTCTCCTCCAAATAAAAATGATGACAATCAAATGACTACTCTTCATCGAAGGGGGGGGGGGAGTTCACTACTCTTGCTAAAACAAAAGGAAAAAAAAAAAAAACAGTATTTAGTTAAAATTTCATCACGTTTGGGAAGCAGAGAAGTGCTTGAACTAAATCCAATAAGTAACTTTTCTAACTTGGTTGTCCGTTTTCTGCTCAAGTCATTGTGGCAAAACAAGACGCATGTTTTATTCTGATCAACGTTTTGAATACAATCAACTTTAAACTATAATACTCAAAAATATACTGTCGTGAAATGTATGATAAATTTACATTTTCCCCACTCAAAATTGAACATTTTTATCTCTCATATACAGTCGGCTTCCTCTCCAAAGCAATTCAACTTACGCCAAATGCCTATAACGCGAGTTTTTCTCGAGTAACGAATGTTAGAGCTAACGCTAATTTCTCACCCACAACACGAAAACTTTTAGAAAGGAATCGTGGCGCAAAATGACGGCTTCGCTATTTACTACTAAATATTAGTTTCGTGAATATACTTTCATCCTTTTAGCATCACTAACTGTTCTAGTTCCCACCCAGCGCTAGTCAAAACATCGCTTTGTTAGTGTGTATAAATAACAACTCCACAATTTTCTTTTAATATTTTAAATTCTAAATATGAAAGGTGATGAAATATTCTGCACCAAAGCACGCTGTTTCATGCTATGTTTGTGAAGATAGAAGGAAAAAGTGAAAATTTGTGACAAGATAACGAATTCTTGAACGCTTGAAACTCTAAAAAATGGTTCGAAGGCAGTGGCGGATTTACCAGGGGGGTGGTGGAGACGACCGCCCCCTCCGTAACTGTCATTTTCGAAAACCAATAATATAGAATTAAAGGAATTACTAGCTTTCGCTATTAATTTCAATCAAGTACATTCCACAAATTTGCTTTAAATTAAGTTGAGACAGTGTAGTCGAAGATGGACAGCATTACCCACTTTTTAATTTGAAACCGAAGCTTGCCCCTCCCCTCTTTTTTGAACATTAATAATTTTTATATTTCTATATGTATCTTCCAACCTTTTTCTTCCATGGACTACACTATACTGGTATGATGATACATTTTGCTATGATTTAGAACAGTGGTTTCTAACCCTGGGGGTGATAGCCCCCAAAAGGAAGGGCGATAAGTTTGTGAGGGGCGATAGGGGGTGATTAAAATTTAAAATACAGGCTAAAAGGGGGCAATTGATTCCCTCCCCCCTACATAGTGGGTTGAGGGGAGGAATATGGCTTTCACGTTTTTCAACCGCCACCCCCTTGAAAAGAATGTAAATCCGCCACTGATCGAAGATAGCACAGCAATACTGTATAGTACTATTACAGTGTAGTGCTTTATTATTACTGCATACTGTATATGTACCGTACTGTTTTTTTTTTTTTTTTTTTCATGTATCTCTCTCCCATTGATAATTGATATTGTGCATCGTTTGAATACTGCTGTTTTTTTAAAAATACGGTAAAAATTCAGCTGTTTATGCAAGAAACGGTAATATATTGTTAAGAAATGGTCTGGAACAGTTTAAAGGGTGTTTAAAAATGTCTTAAATAATTGGATAAGTTAATACAAAATTCGTATATTGTACACGTATATTTGTATATAACACACACACAAAATCAACTCCTTCAAAGTTTCAGTAAAGATACTAAAGTTAGTTGAAATCTATGATCTAATAAACTTTAATTTTAAAAGCACCAGCTTTGATACGGTGCTCCAAAACTTGAATTTGTTTATGTATATATATGTTTTTTTTTTAATTATAAAATGAGAAAAAGCTTACTGATGATCAATTGGGTGACGGAGAATTAAAAACAGCAACAATAGTGATAATAATAATGAACAGAAATTTAAAATTAATTTTAAATTTCTTTCTATTAGAATTATGTTGTCTGAAAATTAATTTTTTTTCTCTCTTTTTTCTTCAAGTCCTTATTCTATTATACCCTTCTCAAATAGTTTCAATTATGCGTGCTCAGTCATTTAAAACGAGGGGCATCATGACCGGATAATTGGACAGTTCGGGCAATTAGAGTTTGGATAACTGGAATCCTACTTTGATATAACACAAATGTAATGTATCTTCAAATTCAGAAACCTGTAATTCTGTTATGGGGGAAAAATTCACTTCAGAGAACTCATAATTTAAAAATATTGATTTTATTTTTAAAAAACCATTTTTTGTGAAGTTATTTCTGAAATTAGATTTTTTTGGAGTTTTAAATAATAAAAAATGTAATAAACATCCATGGAATGACACAACCAATGATTAAAAAAATTATAATAACGAAAATTTAAAAAGAATCGCCGTTTTTGGTTCTGGACCAAAAATGGCCGCCAGGGGGGGGGGGATTTTGGAATGCCTCCCCTTTGTAAAATTTTTGTTTATACAATGTCTACAAGCATGCCGAGTTTCATAATTTTATCACAATTTGCAGTTTCTTCCCCCGTAGCCCCCCGACTATTTCCAAGTTAGGCGAAAACTAAGATCGATCTCGGGGGGGGGAGCTGTTCCTCCCCCTCTTTGCACGACTGGGCCCTGTTAAATGCCGTAAAAAACTATGTTTTCTTCTTCAAAATTTTAAAAGATTCGTACCACCAAGTTTTCTCTGTAATTCCATGGTAATTTTTGTGGACCTTTGTCATGAACAAAAGGTAAAATTCCTCGTAAAGATTAAAAAAATGTGACCTTTCAAAGACAATTTTCTTTTAAACTGTCCAAGTCTGATTTAACAAACTTTCCAGTCTTTTCTATTACTATTTAGCAATTTCTATAAATGCAGCATGAAGGAAACAAAGCTTCTAAAGATTAATATTTAAAAAAAAAAAACTACATTAGATTGACAACTTTTATTAGTAGATTTAATAGCCAAAAAGAAGACATTTCTAAAATATGTTGCGATAAATTTACCGAAGTTTCCGCGGTTAAAAAGATGAACCCTTGGTATAACGAAATCATTTCTGATCTAAACTTCAAATCGAAGCAAAAATGCTCTCATCTCATTTCTCTGCAGCGGTTTTGTTTGCTTTTCCGATTCCTTCGCGCTGTCAATGCCTGAAGGCACTTGAGGGGTGTGTTTCGAACAATGAAAGACATTCCTCACTGACTCCTCTGAAGAACAATACCTCCTCCACACAAATTCCGGTTTGTCCCCTTTTCTGGATGTCGCGTAAATCCTGTCAGTTGTAAAACTAGTTTGCGGCTAAAACGCACAACGAGCATGATGCTTTCGTCACAACCAGGGTGCAACATTTTGCGCCATCTATTGGGTAAAGGAAGTTTTTTTCATAAAATGGGACACTCTTAACTAAACATAACATGTATATTCTCCCTAAAGAGAATGTATTATTTTATGACGGTAACAAATTTCCTTTGTTGAGGAGCCCTCATGAACTTGACAACAATGTGAACTTGTGTAATAATTGTAGTGCTTACACATCTCCCAGTTTGGAAGCAATGAAAAGAGTTCAGGCTTTTTCTAAACAGTTTGTTGAACCAAAACAAACTGCTCTCATTTAAGTTTTTGCTCATGGGAAGTTAGACAACAAATCACATTTTTTGTTTACAATTTGTGATTCGGTAAATTCAGTTAAAATTGAAGACTCAATAATTGCTATTGATGAGGACTCGAATGGGCAGTTGTGCAAAAAAAATTCTTTTTATTTATATGTTGAGAACCATTCTTCCCAAAAAGTTCATCTCAATAAAAACATGACTTTGGGGCATTTGAGTCAAATTGACCATATTCAGGAGAACGAGAATAAAAATAATGAGCATTCACTGAACTTTATTCAGGCGTCTAATGAAGTTGTGCAACTCAGGGAAAAGGAATTTAACTTGGAAAATTTTAATTTGGCTCATTTAATGGATAATCAACTGTCTGACATGCAAAATCTGCTGAAAGAAAATACACAGTGTTTTTCAAGTTCTTTGAACTCTCTCGGTCATTCAGACAGAATCAGAGTTGATTTTCAATTCACTCATGATTATCCAATTAAGGCGCTTCCTTTCCCCATACCTCAGAGTCTTCAAGAAGAAGCTGAAAATCAATTAAATCAATTACAAGAGGCTGGCGTGATTTCTAGAAATTTAGCTAATTATGGCTGCCCCTGTCTCCTGGTGAAGAAAAAAGATGATGGATCAGGTGTACAAAAGTACAGATTGGCCTTAGACTTAAGACTTTTAAATGCCATAATAGTTCATTCATCTTACCCGCTTCCGAAGTTCCATTCCCTGATCAACTCATTGTCAGAATACAAATATTTTTCAACTTTGGACTTACATGCTGCCTATCATCAAATTGATTTACCAGAAGAGTACCGAGACAAATTCTCCTTCACAACACCTTGGGGTACTTATGCTTTTCACAGAATTCCTTTTGGCGTGGCCAGTGGAGCGAGCATACAACAACATTATTCTGACACTGTTTGTGAACAAACAAACATGGATGGAATTTTTAGTTATCAAGATGATTTGATTGTAGGTTCCAGAACCTTTGATGAGATGAAGGCTAAGCTTCAGAAACTGTTTTCAGTCCTTAAAGACTTTAACTTGACTCTGTCACCAAAGGAATGTCATTTTTTCATGGATAAAATAGATTATCTGGGATTCCAGATTTCCCAACATAAAGTCTTGCCAATCTCGTTAAATATTGTAAAAATTACTTCCTTTCCTCCGCCAAAAACAAAGAAGCAGCTGAAGCGTTTCATTGGTATTTGCTCATATTACAGAACACTCATATACAAATTTTCTGATTTGATTCATCCACTGAATCAGTTGACCCATCCTAAAGCAGTTTTTAAATGGACAGATGAAGTAAATGAATGTTTTCAAAAATTGCAAGAAGTGTTTTTCAAGAATCCATATATTGTTCAACCGAATTGGAATGAGAAATTCTATGTGAACACAGATGCAAGTGGACTGGCAATAAGTGGTGTGCTCTTGCAAAAGAGGGAAGGTTTGTTTATCCCCATCTCTTTCTTTTCGAAATTGCTTTCTCCAGCTGAAACAAGGTATCCTGCTATAAAGCTAGAATTAATGGCAATTGTGAAGACTCTCGAAGCATTCAAGTCATACATATTTAATCGCCACGTCTTTTTGTTGTGTGATGCCAAAAGTCTGAAATTTTACAGCAAAAACTCGTCTCCTGCATCTTTAACTACTCGGTGGCTAATGACTTTATCTGAATACAATTATTCCTTTTTACATTTGACTGGTGAAAAAAATTTATTTGCTGACATGCTCTCTCGCACAGACCTTACAAATCATCAAGTTGATATAGTATCAGATCCTTCTTTGTTACGTGATAATCGAATTAACCCTGTGGTTGACACAACTTTCGATAAGGGGGAAGTTTTACCGGAAATTGTTGAAGTGTATGAGGATAATACTGGGAATTGTGTAAACACTGATGGTTCTGATCAAAATGTTAATTTTGTTGATAATGTTCAGAATTCTGGTACACTTTTACAACATTGTGTCAATGTGTTGAGTTTAATTGATGTTGGAGAAAAGGAGAAAGATCCTTTGTTGCAAGTAACTCAGTCGACAATTTTAAAAGAGCAGTTAAAAGATCCTAAATTATCTGTCATTTATAATAATATTCTTAATAGAGTTGCTCTTGAAAAACATAACAAGTTTTGTATCCATCCTGAAACTTTGGTTTTAATGATGTGCAAAAGTAATTCATCTAATGATGATCAGGAAAATTTGAAAATTGTCATTCCTGATTCTTTAAAAGCTAAAGTTTTAAGTATTGCTCATCATTCACATCTTGGCATAAATAAGACTTATGCATTTTTAACTAAAAATGTTTATTGGGAGAGAATGTATGTTGACTGCTTAAATTACTGTGCTAGTTGTACTAAGTGCATTCAGGCAAAGCCTCATTGTATAAACAAAGCACCCTTTCAGGAAACCTTTTCACCTGTTAAATGTAATCATTTAGTGACACTCGACATTGTTGGACCTTTTAGCAACAACAAATACATCTTAACTGTCATTGATGCCTTTTCGAGACACTTAGAGTTGTATATTTTGAATAATATAACTGCTGTGTCAGTTGCTAAGTCTTTCTTTAAATATGTCACATTGTTTGGCAGACCTGAATTACTTTTGACAGATCTTGGTCGTCAGTTCAATTTTGAACTGTTTGCCAAATTTAATCAGCTTTTTAATATACAATTAAGGCATACAACGTCGGCAAATGCCCAGGCTAACACTCTGAGTGAAAGGGTGAACTTGTCCATTAAAACTTCAATTAAAGCTTCGTTAGCTTCTGGTCTTGATTTTGATTACGCTGTTGACGTTCATAAAGCCTGTTATAACGCGTCCACACATTCAACTACTGAATTCTCTCCTAATCTTGTTCACTTCGGTCGGGAGTTGTCTTTGATAACAGACATTGTCAATTTCAATATTAATCCATCTTTGGATTCGGCTTTTGAATTGCACAAGCTCTTAGAGCAACTTCAATTTGTGTATCGTGAAGTCTACCGGAATTCTGTAACTAAAAAGTTGGCACAAAATCAAAGTCATAATGAAAATTGTAAACCTCGTAATATTCAAGCTGGTCATCTTGTGTACTTGAAGTCAAAAAACAAGTACAAACCTTCGTATGATGGCCCATATTTTGTAAAAAAAAGTGATCTCACCTGTATTGCGTCTTATTCAGGAATTGAATAACAAGCAGGCACCATTGAAGAAAATACATGTAAACCGTTTGGTGAAGTTCCAGAAAAGACAATCACATTTGGGTGGTGAACAATCTGTGAAAAAGAACAATGATGTTGGGAGACCGGAATCTCCTATCCCATTTCAGGTACCTGTGAATGCTGATGTGGTTCCTGCTGTGAGACCCCAGAGCCCTGATGCTTCCGCCGGACCGTCTTCGGTTCCTGATGCCGTTCCTCGGCAGCTCCTGTTCCCCAGTATGATCCTGTGCCGGCGCAAAAAAAAAACAAAGTCTTTTTCGTTGATGCTCTTTTGGTAAGTTTTTGAGGCTCATCTGATGTGTTAAAATTTTGAGCAGCACGTGTCAATTTAATTTTTTTTGTTTGTAAATTAGAGCTTTTGTACATAATTGTTTGCTCTGTGTGGTGCATTCTTTGAGCATTTTGATGATTACGTGGCTTAAGTAGAATTTCGATGCACAATTTTTTTTCTGACAACCTCTTGAACATTTTTTTTTTGTGATAACACATGTTGTGTAAGGCTACTTTACAGCATCTGCTGTGTGCCTCTGCCTATTTGTACTAGTTGTACCTGACAATTTTTTTTCTTCTCCTGTTTGACCAATTTTTTTTTTTTTCCAAAACTTTGTCGAAATGGGGAAATGTGGTGTAATCCACATTGGATTCCCTTATTTTTTCGTTTGTTTCGATTTCGCGCAGATTTCCTCAGAGCGAACTTTTGATCTAACCCGGTCTGTGATTTTAGAAAAGTGATGACGTCAGAGCAGACGATTATTTCGTATGTGGCGCCAGTGTCTTTTTCCCCGTGTTCATAGGCTGCCGTATATGGTAATATTTTGTTTAAGAGTGTTGATTTGTGCATTTCGATCACCCGTTTTGTTATCGGTGTAACCGACTTTTTCGCTTGCCACGTAATTTGCTCGGATTTTTTGGGAGTTCATAATTTTCCTCCGTGCTGTGCTGACGTGCGCGGGGCTTGTTTGTTTTTTTTTAGCGGATGTGCCGTTTCCCGCTATGCCTGGCCAAACTTCCCGATTTTGAGCCAGGGATGTTCATTATGTCCCCAACCTGCCTGAATGTGGGTGCTTGATGTTTTTGGATGTTAGTTCCCTATCGCATATTATGATGGCCTAAATTGGAATTGATAAAGTATTATTATTCTGTGCTGAAGATATTTTGTCCCTGTGCCGCCGACCGGGCATCGCACGGCTGGTGTGCCAATTTTTGGTGACTTTATTCAACTTGGTGAAAATAAACTTCCTTATTTACCATTCTAAACTTTTGTGTGGACTTTTCATGTTTGGATTACAATTGCCTGCAAAGCGAGATCACACGATGGGTGAGACACTTCCATTTCTTTTTCGTAATTACGTAATTTAACAGTGCCAACTTTGGTTATCTTTAAAAGTGCTTGACCTGTAAAATGGTGTCATTTAAGTCTGATTGTCCCCTTCATATAATTCTCACACCTACGTGTTTTTTGCTTCATTGGTCTAGGAGTCCTTGCGATTGTCGTGGTTGCAAGACTCCGGCCTGGGTTCAATGTACTTCCCATACGATATGGCCGCCATCCAATTAATTTACCCCTCATCTTGGAGGGTCTACACGACAGTACTAAAATTTGTCAGGTGAAAAAGTGGCGCGATTCGTTAACTCGAAATTTATGTCGGACGACTATTGCAATGGGCTGTATGTTTATTTCATTTCATCAAATTGTCTTTTCGCTATTTTTTTTTTGGCATTTGAATTGTGAAACAACCGGCTAAAGTTTATATTACGGATCAATAGATTGTGAAAACTGCTGGTGTTAAATTTTCAAGTAATTAACTGAACAACTATAGAAGTAAACAGAAAATGCTTGAGTAAGGATCAAAGGTAGCTTTTGGATGTATCTCAAGCAATAAAGATTTGCAATTGTCCAAGTGACTGGTCAAATCTTAAACCCCGGCCCTCTCTCATATTGTGCAAAAAAGAGTTTTCAGACTTAACGTAAATGTAACGACCCCATCAGATGCGTTGAGAGACATTGTCACTTTTACCCTAAAATGTTACATGCCGGTCTGGTTTAAAATAGAGAATTGAAAAACTTCCCGAAGGGTTCCATTCATGTTTACAAACAAGTCAAACCTGTGGATACTAGCCTGAGAACCGGAAACAAGTTGTTTTAATCCTGTCATTGAAAGAAACTCTTTGCGCATCCCGAAAACTTATCGATTGCCATGGTTTTTGATGAAAGGATGCACATATGATAACAAGAATTTTTAAAAGGTTTTAAAAGCCAGAGAGCGTGTCCAGAAAGAGAAAGCAAAAACATCAGAATCTTTGTTATTCCATCCCTAAATTTCGAAGCCACTTACGCAGAGATTATTGCTTCGAGCACGACAAAGTTATCTCCGCCACTTTTTCTTCTAACAGTTACTAACGAAGACAGTAAAACGTACACAGGTACTACACCAGACTTGAATGTAAGATCATTCGCCTCTCATTATGCAAGTCTTTGGAAGATGCGTGAAGCTAGTGACGGAGGCTTCACTTAAAGTTTGCGAATTAAAACCAAGAGATGGCTACATGAGAAAAACATTGAAACCCAGATCAATTTATGCTCAAGTTTCTAAAAAATCTTATTATAAATTAGGTTTCAACAAGTATCACTTAAAAAATAAGATTTGGTGTACTGGATGGTAGAAATTTGGATAAATATTTTATAATCTTCTAGTAACTGAAAATGGCTCATTGCTGCAAAGAATGAAACTTCTGCAAGGTTAGAAAATATTGTGCATTCATGACAAGAAGGCACTTCGGAACGCCCTCCCGAAAGCAGAGCTAATTTTAGCGCGGGGGTGATCGACACCGCTTCCGATTGAGACAACCCAAAACTTTGGCGTGCGTTTAAATTTGCGAAAATGTCTTAGTGTTCTTTCTTTTTGTTTCCCGCTTCGCTTAATTGTCGTCTCCGGCGGATCTTTACTTTTTAAGCAGAAAATTTTAGAACTATAAGGTAAAACACCAATAGCGGCCTGTGCTTCAGTAGTTGCCACTTCAAGTTTACTTATACACTTCACTTATATATATTACTTATATAAGATATATTACTTATATCTTCACTGTGGCCACTACTAGTGTGGTTTATTTTAAATATTGTACATACGAAAAAAAAGAGCCGTAAAAGGTAATTTGTAATATACGAATAAAACCTTTCTATTAAGAATATTCCTTCCGAATTTTGTACGATAGCCTTTCAAACACTAACGCCTTAAATTCTAAATTGCAAGTGTGCTCATGAAAAAAAGTGAGGTGGGGGGGGGGGGGAGGTCATGATATTTTGCGGAAAATTTCATTGGCACACAGAATGTGGCATTGAAATGCTTAAAGGTTGTGTTCTTTTTGAAGGTTTAGAATCTCTCTCTCTTTCTTTCTCCCCTTCTCCATCTCTCTCTTTTTTTTTCCTTTAGCACGGAAGGGGGGGAGAGACTCCACAGCTCTTCGGGGTTGGGTATTTGGTACATCTGTACGCATTATGTACTAAATTTCAGACCATATAGAGTGGATATACATTCAGTCAATCTAAAGTAGCTGCTATAATTTTTGAAAAATGCTGAAAACATTATTCGAACAAATGCTCCCCCCCCCCTCCCCCGTTGGTGGTCGGGGAGTGACCAAACATTCCGGAAGGAATTTATATATAATAAATAGGAGGAAGTTTTTTTTTTTTTTTTTTGCAAGTACGTTCTAAAGTAGATAATGGGACACTTGCAGGGGTGTTTCCATAGAGTTTACTCCATATACGCCCTATACTCTTAAATATTTTTTAGACATATAGCGCATACCCTCAAGCTTCAAAAATTTTCATATTATGACATATGATATATATGATTGCATACACATATTGTGTGTAATGGATTACTGAGAGTATACCCTCAAGAAAATTGATGGGAACATCACTGGACACTTGTGAACACAACATCTAGGGGCTCATGTGAACAGTTCCCATATTCTCTCCATAATATTAATGGACCGTTCTTCAAAAAGTGTAACTTTTCTGTCACACGCCTTTTACAGTAAAAACTTTAAGGAACAATTCATTTAACATTGATTTTTAGTTCCATCAAAAATATATCTGTTAAACCTGCCAACATTTTTTTAATAATAATTTTTATTTAAGCATATGTTTGGTTCACCACATGTGAATTCTCACCTCCGAGGCATGTCACACGCCTTGTAAGACTGTTTATGTTGCTTAATAACTTGTTTAATTAAAAAAATATACTTATTTATTGATTATTCCTTTCGCAAGTGTCAAATACTAATTGTCTAAGCATATTTAATTTCTTAGTATTGTGTTTTAGTAGGACAAGAAGTCATGTCACACAATAAATTCTCCCCGCCGTTACCTAAACACAAAATGCCATTCCTCATTAAAACGTGGCAGTAATGACATTAAATTTTATTTTCCATGATACTAGGGAGCCCCCTTGTTTATGTTCAGCCACAGTTGAATTTGTGAGATTTTTGTCAAAAAACAAAAAGATAGATTTTGCTTCAAAAACTTAGTATGGTTATTCTAACTTCTCACATCCGTGAACTTGAATTTCAGGGACGTAAATTAATATAAAAAAAGAAGTGAACATGTTTTCATATGGATAACATGTGCAGATTGTAGTAACGAAGAAAAAAAATTTCCCTGAAAAATGTATCTATTAGGCCTATATTAATGGAAAATTCCTCACCTTCGTCATTGACCTTATCAATGTCATTATTTCTGAGGTGAAAATAAATGATGGAGGAGAAATACATCAATGATAGGCATTCTACCGAAATTATATGCTGCCAGTATGTCCTCAAATTTACTAAATACTATTTTTTAATGTACATTTGAAACAACTAAACAAGCCGTACTTTTATTAAGAGAACTTAATGTTATATTCCCACTCATCATTAAAAAAGCTGATTCAAAATTGCTACTTTGATATTAAATTGACCTCGATTTTTAAAAATGTTTTTTTCTTTTTTTTTTTTTAAATTTCTATGAACAAGGCATTTTTTAATTATTTTTATTTATGAGTAAAATAATTGGAACTTAGCTGGGCCATTGTTTATAGTTACTTCTTGTCGGTAATACTTTCATGTAAGAACGAAAAAAAAAGAAAACAAAAGGTTTCGAAATTGAAAAATATTTGCGTTCAAGAGCTACGTTTTCTGGAGAATGACCCTAATATTAGTGTAAGACATAGGGTCACCCGGGGTAAAATGGGTATAAAAAACACCATTTTTAATTTCAGTGACCCATAGCAGAAATATTATGAAACATAATTGTGTTTTTGTTCAATATTCTATACATTGCATATCTTAGGTCTAATTTGGACATAGTTTGTGTTAACCTTTTACTTTAAATTTAGTGTGAAGGGGTATACCTATTTTACCCCTGTGTATACCCATTTTACCCCGTGCTTCGGGGTAAAATGGGTATACACCGGGGTAAAATGGGTATATGCTGTTTAAAGTTGAACTACACTGTAACTAATGGAGAATTTTTTTTTTAAATTGAGTATAATTACATTGGAGGATAAAACTTTAATCCAAAACAACCACAAAAAATGTTTACAGAACCAAATTTATGAACAAAAGGCGCATTTGCTAAGACTTGCCATTTGGCTGAGGAAGTATTTTTACAACTTTGTGCTTTCTGCTCTGTAATTAAAACTTCTCCCATATTTGTTTGGACTCTTACATTTTTTTTTTTTTTTGTAAATTTTTCACTTCCTTACCAGTGCTAAAAAATGACTGTGAACTAAGAGGTATAGCAGGAGGATTTAGTTAGTCAGTACAACTTTGCTATGAGACATAAGGATTCTGTTGTGATTGTGTGTGAGGTTGTACTTAGGCTATGTTCTGGGCATGGGGGGTTAGTGGTTTTAAAAGAAAATTAAAAAGACAGCATATTAGCTATCAATACTTACTATGTTTTATAATGTGTACCGGTCTATCGTATACATAATAAACTTTAAATTACTAACCTACAGTAATCATGAACTATATCGATAATAATCGAAAAATATACCTTTAAGTACTAATTTGCGTAATTTATAGTAATTAAAATAAAACAAATAAAGAGTAATTATTTATAAAACTTTTTAAAAACATACTTTTAGTTTAAAAGATGAATAATATCTAACACTTGTCTTGCAAAGATAATTTAAGTTTTTTAATCTTCATGCATTCAATGTCTTTAACTCGAAAAAGTTGGCTATACCCATTTTACCCCGTACAACTAAAAGTACTATAAAATTTTTGTAAATATTAAAATTTACTTATTTTTTGAGTTTTTTGTTAGAAAAATTCTTTTTCTATCAAATCCAAATAAAAAACTTCTGAAACTCTTCCTGTAAATTTTTCTAGAAAGAAGTTTATCACTCACTATAAGCGCATTATTTTGTGTTCTGAAAAATAAAACTGTTACTAAGCCTGGTAAATGAATTGCTAGATTTTTTTCCTCAAGTAAAAATGTTGCCTGATATGTAAACATTTTCATCATATTTTTTTATTTTCAAAAAATATTGTCTAGTAGAATAAAATCAAGAAAAATACAACTATACCCATTTTACCCCGGCTACCCATTTTACCCCGGGTCCCCCTATAGTTTAAGGGTTGAAAACATGTGTATATTTATAATTATTATTTTTCTTCAATCAGTTTGCAAATTTATCGTCAATTGTTATTACTATTTTTAAATATTTATTTATTTATTTATTTATGTATTTTAATATATTTGTAACTAAATAGTTAGTTAAAAGTTACGGTTTTTCATATTAGCATTAAATAAAAAGACAAAATATTTTCATTTAAATAAAAATTAAAGTTTAAAACAATTTTTAAATTTATTATCATACTAGAAAGTTGCCCGTCAAGGTATGACGGGTGAAAATTGCTTCTACTCTTCTACATTTGAACGAAGCCATTGCCTGATTGATGATATTTTCATAGTTGAAATTGTAATCCTAACTCCAGTGGATTAATCCTAAACTCCAGTAGATACCGTTCATTGTTTTCACCACTATTTCTTCGTTTCTTCATTCCCCTGAAATGATGGTTTTACTAGTAAAACAGTTAAGTTACCTGATCGAGTTCAGCCTTGTCACGATAAAGTTTTTCCCTGCATGTCAAGCATTACTAAAAAATATTATCAAATTATCATGCCGTGGTGCGAGTTTCAATGTTGAAGCATGCGGGTTACTCGATCATCGGCTATTAT
This sequence comes from Uloborus diversus, assembly GCF_026930045.1. Taxonomy (NCBI): domain Eukaryota; kingdom Metazoa; phylum Arthropoda; class Arachnida; order Araneae; family Uloboridae; genus Uloborus; species Uloborus diversus. The sequence goes on from NC_072735.1 coordinate 117,156,447, forward strand.
TCATATGAGGTTTCAGTAGGAAGCTTAAACACAATATATAGCAGTAATCTTCACACAACAAAATATTCTTTGTATTATGTAATGTCTTATGAGTTTCTTTCTAGTATATGATTAGAACATGCTACGAAACTTTAAAATTTCACAGTGAGTAGAGTTATCTAGTTCGGAAAAAATATTTCCACAATGACCCACTTTCTGTACAATAATCTACTTCAATGTAATTGGTAATTAGCCATATGTTTTACATTAAAGAGTTTTTCGTTAAACTACGATGCTTGTCCTAATTTTTCAATCATGTTCATATATGCCCAAGGAAGATATTTTTTAAAAGGTCCATAAAATAAAGAATTTTTTTTTTAAAATCTGAAAAACTTCTATGACTATCCAATCATAGGGACATCCTTACTCTAAGAAACATACAGAAGATAGAAAGATAGATAGATCTATATAGATATTAAGGAGCTTTTTTTATTGCATCAATTTCAACATTGGTTTTTTTTAATTTAATCGTTATGAATTAAGAGAAGAAAAATATCATAGAAAGCTTGAAGATTTGAATCATTAATTTAGTCACAAAAACTGCACTTCATTTGTATTGCTTTAAAACATTATACTCCCTCGAGAAAGAAGCTGCTATAATTTAAGCATTAATACGAGTATTCAACCATTGTGGTAAAAACCTTTCTAACTGTTAGCATCGTAAAAATCTTTTAATAACTATTTCAACCTTTAATTACCTTTATGACCCAAAAGTTGAAACAATTAATGGCACCCGCTTTCAAATATATTAGCTTGATTTTTGTGTTATTTTTCGTCTCCCCAGAGTAATTAATTACAGTTATCTTCGTCTGGCATCTTTCTAAACTCTATGGGGAGTTTTATCTTACTAAAAATATCATAAGTTATTGACTTTAGTCTCCTTATTTATTTTACGGCATTATTATCTTAACGTATGGGCACCGTTAACAGCTCTCTAGTAACTGTTATAAAATTAAAACTCGTTTCCCAGCTCAAATTATGACTGAATAACAAGCAATCATAGTGTAATTAAATGAAGAAAACACAGATTGTAATAATTTTCAAATAATGATTCATTGTCACACTAATGTCACTTTTCGTAATTTGAAATGACGATAATGGGAATCGATACGTAAAAGTGTAGCAACATTTAAAATTAAATGCTCGGAAGTAAGAGTTACGATCTATGAACTTCTTTGGTTTTACATATCTAATGTGATTATTTATTTTTATTGACGTTAATTGCTAATATTCCAGAAACTAGAGCAGTGGCTTCTACACTTGTCGACGTACTGTTGTTTTTGATTTTCTGTGTACTTTTATAGTGTCATAATGTTGTTTACTAATTCTTGGCACTGTCATTCTTAGAAAGTTGATTTTTTCTTTATTCCTGTGGTGCCCAACCTTTTTTCACCGGATATCCGCAGTTCATACCAATATTAATCTTACGGACCAGAACACAGATAAAGTTAAAATCAAGAAGTGGAGTTATCATTTCTACAGGCTTATTATATTGATACAAAGTTTCCATCTGTTTTTAGAAACCAATTTCAAACTATTTGTCTTCGGATTTGTCATACCATTCGCAATACCGGATAAAGATTGCCACTCGTTTCTGAAAGTTCCAGAATATGTTTTTTGATTCATAACATTGAACATAGCAACGAGAGACATGGATCGAGGACACATCTAGCCCTCGGACCGTAAATTGGACACCACTGCCATTTTCTATTTTTCGCTTCAATATATGTTATGTTACTTGATAGCTATGTTAGTAAATGACTTTTTAAGATTCATCCACGTAAGAAATCATTTAAAAAGTATTTTGTCAAAAGGAGTTAAGTCCTGATTGTCAGAAATTGCAACACATATCTCCATAGGCGACTCTTACGAGGAGGCATTGGGGGGGGGGGGCGACTGCCCCTCACTTTCAAAAGCAAAAGAGCCTTACCTCTTCACTTCTCTAAGTTCAAAATTATCGATCAATCAAAAACAGCGGGCATTGATGAAATCACGTATATAAACAAAGAGGAATTGACTGAGGTACGTGTTTTAAATTTTTCTCCCGTTATTATTTTCATAAAAATTGAAATGGAAATTCTGATTAAAGAAGGGAATCTCTTACGGCCATCTGGCTCAATTTTTGAGACTATCATTTATTCATGAATGACGTTAAAATGAAACTATTTAGTCTAATTTTCTATTTAGAAAAGTCATCTTTAAGGGCACCGCCCACCTGAACTCCATGCCCCCTCCCACCGCGTCCTCTCTGATCCCCCCCTTTTGTGGTGCACCAGTAGCCTATGCATATCTTGTATTGAACAACAAAGTTTAATTGCATGAAAACTTGTAACTTCGAAATACGTGTATGCAATTTTCGTTGTTCTTACCTTTATAAAGCTAACTAGCTGTACCCGACGCGCGTTGCTACGCCAACAAAAAAAAATACATCATTATACTGATTTTCATGACAATCGGTTGAACGGGGCAGAAGTTGCTACTCTGCAGTGCCACCTGGTGGCGAGTGGCTTCAATGAGCATATTATGCACCTTCTCCGTAGAAAAATACATATATATAGCAATTTTCATAATAATCGGTCCAGGTATCAAGTGAAGCCGTGACTATACTCAAATTTTGTACTCACGCAGTTTGCAAGATCAATCAATCGCTAAAAATATCAAATAGAAAAAATTTTAAATCCCCCCGTTGCTTGAAAAGCCATAAAACAATAAAGAAGGAATTTATTTGTTCAAACTCAAGAAAAATGGCAACAGCTAACTTCTTATCAATGAGATATTTCACGCGAATCAATTTATGCAGCCGATAATTTTATTCGTATTTATCCAATGGATTGTGACTTAAATTGGAATAAAAAAGGAACTATCGATCGGATTTTTTTCGAACTGGTCTATAAACATTCCCAGTACCAAAAATAACAAACTGTGAAAGTTTCAGCCAAATCTGCCGGCTAGTTTTTGAGTTCATGGATGACATACAGACAAACATTCATTTTTATATATATAGATAAAAAGTGTTTTCAGTAAGTTACCGTCTTACAGCCATGGCTAAGGCAGAAATACATGAAATACACCGCCAACTCAGTCATTCTAGCCGAGGACTGCAGTTTCGTGCTTATTGGCACTCATCAGCCCGACATAGGAGTGACTGAGGTGGATGTGGAAAACTTCTTAAGGAAGCAAAGAGTGCCAAACAAACATGACAAAAGTGCCATGTTTGTTTGGCACCCTAGGCTTCCTTAAGAGGTTTTCCACCTCCAGCTCAGTCATTCCTATGTCGGGCTGATGAGTGCCAATAAGAACGAAACTGCAGTCCTCGGCTGGAATGACTCAGCTGGTGGTGTATTTCTTGTAATAAAGAGTGTGTCAAAAGTCTCTTGGTATTTTCCTGAAATGAACTTATATTGTGAAACTTATGAGTACGAATGTGAAATACAAGGTATAATCAATGCATGTCAGTGTGATAGATTTCTAAGTAAAAGCATAAGCTCCACCTTCCTTGGATCCCGACAAAGGCAAACGCAAGCATGTGTCTTGTTGCTTGTGATGATGCATCAGTCATTCGTTGTTTTAGTTGCTCAATTGTGTGGATCTTGAATCCGTACACAGTCGTCTTAAAGGTCCCTCACACAAAAAGGTCTAGGAGTGCTAAGTCAGGAGAGTGCGATGCTCATCATCAGCGTGAACCTCGACCTACAGGTGAATTTGTTTATTGAGATGATCAAGCACAATTCATGCAAAAAAGGGTTAATGCACCTGTTTTCTGGAAAACAATTGCGCTTTTTATCCCAAGATATCCTTATTCCGGATGCAAATAAAACCGCTACGTATTTCGGTTGACGTTCCCAGTAATTGTTGTCAAATACCGTAGAGAACTGTTTCTACAAAAACAATAAGGGATTTCCATTATTCTTACTGTTATATCATTTTTTGTACCGCACGTTTTCTAGAGAAAATTATTTTCATGAAAAGATGCAGAGACTTTTGAAACATCCTGTAGGGTAGAAGGACCAATGAATGAACTCTTAAGCTTAATTTTATTTTAAAACAATCATAACATCGTTGAAATCTATTGCACTTTGCACAAGAAAGTATGAACAGCTTATTAGATATGTTGTTATTTTTTTTAATTAACAGAACTTTTACGGTTCTGTGGCAGAGTTTTTTGGGTGTTTTTTGGGGGGGGGGGGGGTGAATGAACAAATATCCTCACACGCAAACATTGATCACATCAACTAGTGAATTATCAAACCATTTCCTTGTCGTTTTTTGGAGGAAATATATAAAAGAAAGTGGTAATTACTGCCAATTTATTCAAGAAAAACATTTTGAGCCTTTTTAGTTACGTGGATGGATTTCATTCGTTATTCGTCTACCCAAAAATCCATTAAGTTTCAAAATAATAATATTATTTTTAAAAAGTTTCAAACCTTATTTAAAAAATATTATGTTTGCAAATATTTTGTTTTATTGCTTTAAAACAAATTTTGAACCATATTTAGTTTTCGTTTTTCTAAGAAAAACATTTTGAACATTTTCAATTACGTGCTATTCATTTGCTGGGGATAGGGTTGAATTTCATTCGCTGGTCGGTCAACCCAAGTATCCATATATGTTTTAAAACAATGATATAGTTTTTTTTTAAATAAATCCTTTAACACGTAAAAACTTACAATTAATATTCAATTGAAATGCTGGTGTCATTCATACAGAACCATTTCCACAATTCCTACCATCTGTAATTATTTGATATGAAACCATTCTGTTCTGTCACGCTTCATTATGAAGACTGTATTTATATTTTCAAACCACTAAGCAACAGAAAGACAAAATAAACAACATTTTCCCATCAAAAACATTCCGAAAAATAAATGTAATGTGTAATAAAAATACAAAATCGAAATATCTCTGTGCATTTTCATTTGAGAAGATCATGATGGAAATTGCAGCGAACAAATTACCATACAAATATTAGAACTCAAAAATTCAATTTCCCTCTGGTACGGCTTGAATTAATCTACATCTTCTACACCATTCATTCAAAAAAAGATACATAGTTCAGAATAGCATGAGAACTCTGTAATTCAAACAACTGAAAATAAGTTTTATATGCAAATGAAAACAAATATGTGACTCGGAAAAAGAAAAAATCATTAAAACTATTCTAAAAACAGATATCTTTTGTAGCTCCATATAGATTACTTAAACTATTTTTAAGCCTTAAAACGTTTTAACTAACAGATTAATTTTCTTTCGGAATAAGAGCATTATATTATTCACAGGATTAAAAAAAATAATAATAATAATTAAGCTTTCCTTCTGCTTTTCAAATAATCACGATTTTTTTTTCTTTTAATTAAATATTTTATTTTTGCATTTTTCTTTTATTTTATTCATTTATTTTTTTAGAAAGCATGATGTATAATTGAAATGTCTTGATTAGTATCACCATTGAGTAGTATTCAAAGTCCATTTTATCTCGTTTGTATCCAATTTTCTTCTCGTGTAAAGGTACCTTAGCTTCAAATTTTCAAGAAATAAACATGGCTAAGTTTTTAAAAGTAAGTTTGTTATTTCTTACAAACACTCATTATACAGTAAAAGGAAACTTAATGAACACTAATAAAGTACTAATTTTCCGTGCAGTGCTCATTTCTTAGCTGAAATCTGTTACCGTGGGCGGTGGTTTCCGTAATTCCGTCTCGGAATTTAGAATTTAGTAATAAAGGTGCAATATATCTAATAGGATTTCTGCTGTTGAAATTATGTAGTTTCTCTCATAAACATAATATTTCTCGAAAATTCGTTACATCTTACCGTGTTTTTGTTTCAATCTCTTGTCCAATGTTGCTCGACTATTGCGCATTCACAACGAAATGGCACTTTACCCCGCCTTCTCGAACTTACGAACTGCTGCTTTTACGCAGGGACAGCTCTAGTAGTTCTTCCGTCCAGGGCGATAGTGACAAGTGCCGCCCCGTCTCACACAGAATAATAATAATAATAGTATAAAATAATAATATATATATATATGAAATAGAAATAATAATAAAGTTTTGTAGTAAGTGCTTAAAATTAAAGTGAGTTTCTAGTTAAATTTCAAACTGGGTTTTGCATATCCAAGCACTAGTACCTACTTTAAATTATCTTTTTTAACATTAAAGTAGTACATCTTATGGCACTAAAAGAAATATTATAATTTTCAAAAAACTTTTAAATCGCGCAATTTTTCTAGTTAAATTTCCGTACTATGCTTTGCCTATAAGTACACACTCAATTTTATTTATTTATTTTTTTAAGTATTGAAGCAGTGAATCTTATGGCGCTGGAACAAATGTTGATACTTTTTTACAAAATGTTTCGATTTCGAAATTTGCCGCAGCTAAAATTTGAAGCCCTAAATGGCCGCCTTTGTAGCCTACCCCAGGAGCCGGGAATGCTTTTGCGATAAAATGCTATGACCTGAATATGCTTTCTGCCAAAAACAATGAAATAGACTCATTGGATACCACGGGACGAAAGCGGAGCCAGGTGCTTTCTCCTGGTAAACGGACAATATTTCATATATCTCTCTAAATGACTTTTTTTAGTGAAATTTTTTTCCATTAAATTTTAATGAAAATAAATACTTATAATTACATTAAATTTGTACCAGTTCTAAGTTTGACTTTTTTGCTCATTACTGGTGAGGTGAGGGATCTTACACAACAGAAGAACTGGACTTTCACCTTCAAATGTTTTGTAACGTTTACATACATGGCTTTATATGTACATGTATGACACTTACGGCACTTGTTCCGTTGTATTTGTGTAAATAAAAAACATACAAATCACTGGAAAATTTCTTACTTTAATTCCCTAAACTTTGTGTAGCGTGCTAAAGATATGGTGTTCGGTTTATATACATTGCATCTCAACACTTGCGTTTCAAAAAAAAAACCACACGAGTAAAAGGTTAATTCGCATTTTTTGAGCAAACTTCACAAATCCAAATGGTGTTTGACGAGAAACTCCTTAGTTTGAACGCAAAAACATTTCTGAGTTGTTCGAAAATTTCAATCACAGCAGCCTTTTAGTTCTCAAAATTTACTGTTTATCATCCCCACAAAACTCAATAGCAAGCATATTAACATCCAATATGGAGATTAATTTTCAGCTTAAAATTGCTGACATAGTGATGCATTTTCTTCCTGTCTTACCCACCTATAACTTTATCTAATTTCCGTTATTTCCTGAAAAGCCACTAAAATTGATTTTATGCTTACCTTAATAGCCCGTTTTAGGACCCTGTGTAAACAAGATTTGCCATGAAAGCAAAAGAACGTCGTACAATAAATGAAGATAACGAAACTTTTTTATCTTCTGAAGTCGGAGATACGGAAATCATTCATAATTCAAAATAATTTTGAAATAATCTGTGGTGAAATTTACAAAATTAATCACAAATTTACGAAAGTTAGTCATCATTTTTATATATTTAAAGATTTACACATTTAGGAATCGAAAACATCTATCTTCCTTTCGGATGTGAAATTATTTGAAGAACTCTGCACTTTCATTCTTCATTACATTCAATTAGATACACACGCTTTTGCGCTTTCAAAATGCTCATTAATCCCAAACCTTAGTCATCAAAATACGGACTACTCTATCTCTCACAACAAATTAAGACTGATTACAAAACTAGTGACAGAGCTTTAATTAATCTACATTAGCTCGCTGTGATGATATGAGAAAATGTTACACTGTCATATTCTTCATATTTAATTACCAAAATATTTACACTGTGTATGTTATCTGGTTTGTTTCATCTGACAAGAGAACTGAAACAGCAGTTTGTTAGATGTGCACGTAGTTGATTTCATGAGGTTGGTTTTAACCCTGCTGCAGTATTCGGGTCCATTTCGACCCAAAAGAGATTTCATACTGCAATAAAATTTCGAATAACATTGGTATAACATTGTAACTTCATGAATTTGTTTCTTTTCTTATTTTACAATTCAAGTTAGATAAATAAATATCAAGTTATTTTTTTGTTTTAATTGAAACATAACTCTGCTTGTCAGAAAAAAGTTTACGTACACTGTGTTCGGGTCCTTTTGGACCCATATGATTAAAAACACACATCAGAGAAACAACATATGTTATTCTTGCTTATATTATGTCTAAATTACATAACGATAAATAAATCATATATTTATTGATATAAAATAATATATATCTATATATATATATTTATGTATGATTCCCCACCCCCGCCTTTTTTTATTTTTTACTTTGAATACCATTTTTTACTTTTTATGTTATAAAATAGATAAATAACAGTGACATTGTTTCAAGACTGCCCTTTATAGAATTCAAAGCTCCGCAAGTGCGCTCGATTGAGAGGAATTCCCTTGAACCCTTCTCCCCTAACCCTGCGTTCATACTATTCTGTGCAGCAAATCCTGATTCCTGTATGAAAGAAAAATCCTACAGACGGTTAGAATTTTTATAGAGACTTTAGGTATGGCTTTAGTAAGAGAACATATTTGTAGAAGAAACGTGCTCCCACGCCTAGAAGCAGCTGCAAAGTTAGTGAGAAGCATGCAAAGGCAATCAAAAGACGATGCCAGTTCTACTTCCGAAACAATGGACACGGTCAGCACGAGTAGAAAAAGAGGTCGTTGCTATTTGTGCAAATCAGACAGTAAAGTACAAAATGCATGTATGAAGTGTGGCAAATACATATGTAAGTCACACTTGAATCAAATATCTACAAAATGCATTGATACAATTACTCAACGATTTATGTATTTCATACAAATATAAACGTTATATTGTTGTACAGCGTTTCAATTTTCAACTCCTTCTTTTTAAACTTCTAAGTTTCTTGTAAATTTCTTAAAACGTTAGCTTACATAATTTTATGTTAATTGTCATGACGAAAACTGGAATTACTATTTTACTAGTTTATTTTTGTGTTTTCTTGAATTAAATTCATAAAATGAAACATATAAAGAGCGTGTTTTTTGTTCAAAAGTTCCTAACAAGATCAAATGACTTCTTGTAATAATCAAATTTGGAAACAGAAAATCAATGGGGCTTTAGCCTTTGAAATTAGATACGTTGGGTCCATTTGGGCCCAAACACAGTCTACGTACGTTCGGAACGAACACTGCAGCAGGGTTAAGGGTTCAAAATACCTCCAAAATTTTTTGAAACTATTCCAAAAAATCTTTTTCAATGCTTTTTTTTTTTTGCTCAAACATTATTATTATTATTGCAGGATTGTACAACCTCAGTGCTTTATCTGTAGTATTTATATTAATTGCAGTTATTTTCCAACATAATTTCTTACAAAATAATACAGCTTTTCCATTCAGATTATGAATACCTGACGCTAACAAAACTATCTATTGGAACAATACTCTTTAGTTCTCAGCAAACGCAGAAATACGCAGTTTGCTGCACCACGTTGGGGAAGGGATTTATCAGGGCTGCGGAGTAGGAGTAAAAATGACCAACTGTGTCTGTGTGCTGCTTCGGCTCCAACTCTTAATCTTTTACCTCACAATCAATACGACTCCAACTCCAACTCCGCAAATACTGGCATAATTGTGGACTTTAGGGAAAATGACGAACTCAAACTCCTTTATCCCAAAATGACTCCGACTCCGTAGCCCTGGAATTAATCACTGTACTGCTAATAAATAACAGTCGCAGGCGGCGAGTAGAAGGCGAAACTTCTGAAGTACTAGAGATGAGACGGGCTCAGCCCGGGCCCGAAGCGGGCTCGGACTCAAGCACAGATATTCAATCGTCAATCTCCATACAAATTTAAAGCAAATATACGTATTCCTACTGTGAGAAAATGAAAAGAACATTTAAATCAGTTCAATCAATGTCAAATTTACCCCCCCCCCCCCAAGAAAAACGCTTATTTATAGTGTTTTTTTGCGATTACTATTGCAATATCTCATACAGTAATGCATTTGAAGTGGAGCATTTTAAGAAAATTTAGAAACTTCTGTTAATGAAGAACATTTGACGTAACATTTTTCATTAACAGAGAGATCATGTCAGACTGTAGAAGGCTCGGTTTTTGATACAAAAAAGTTTCCTTTGTGCTCGGGCGGGCTCAGATTTTGGTCCGAGACAATATCACTCGGGCTCGGGCGGGCTCGGTTACAAATTTTCGGACTCGGGCGGGCCCGGGCTTTCAAAAATGAGCCCGAACTCATCTCTATGAAGTGCACTAACTAACCGACAGTGGGTTGGTGGAGTCTCTGGATGTGACGAAGCTGAGATGGCAGCCTTAAGCAATTAATTTAGCCATCCTGGCAGCTAGTTTACAATTTAAACCTGTACGTGCCTGTTTGTATGTCGGAAGTCTCATCTCTTTCAGAACCACAGGGAGTTCAGAGTTAAAAAACTAGTTAACTTGAAATTTTACGAGAATCGCATTCGGTCCGATTTAAACTTTGAACGACTTTAATTATCAGAGATGATTAAAAAAAAACGGCAATTAACATTCATTCGCTCTTAAAAAAATTTCAGCCTATTCTATCGCCAAAGAGCAGAGCCTAAGATGGGTAAGTGAAAGAGTCCCCGCAGGCGGTAAGGCAGCCCAAGCGAGGAGAGAATGATGTCCCCAAGATAAGTAATAGAAAATGATTTTGTTTATCCCAGAAGGCAATATAGGTTACAGAATTCCCTTATTTTTTAAAGTATAAGTACTATACACTAAGCGGTAGAAAGTGAAATACGTATTTTTAAGGACAGATATCAAATGATATAGTTAAAGCATCCGGCTACCTTAATGGCAATTATTACCGAAAATATTCTGATTAAATATAGTTAGAACAAAGTTAAATTTGAAGCATTGCGAAAGTTTCAAAGAGTCTGATCACATTATTATGTGTACGCTATATAGTTAACCTTACACCAACTATGGAAAGCATAAGACAGCTGGATTTGCTGCTGGCAAATTTTGACATTTTTCCCCGAAAATAAACTTGAAAAACCTTTTTTAACGTGCATTTCATTAAAACAGTAAAAAAATTTGAAATAGAATATTTTTACACCTTATGCACCTTATTTTGATGATCTGCGTTGGAACAATTCTATGGCAAAATTGAGACTTTTGAAGAGGTATCACGGGAATATATTTGGTAATCAAGAACTACTTGATTGCATATTGAATAGCTATCATAACATTGATCACGCTTTTCACCATTCAGTGGCAAGTTTTCATTCACTCAAGTGTAGTTTACACCTTTAGTACAAAGTTCTCACAAGCATAAATTTCATTAGCTATGAAATGCAAATGTTCTATGGTGAACACGAGATCAGAAACTGGGTATTTTGGTTGTAATCCAACAAGAGGCCATTTTGTGCACTTTCGCACGTGTATTAGTGCATAAATTTCTCATGTAGGACAAAACAGGTCAGACAACTACTATTGATTTTAATTTTGCATTCTACTGAGATACCGTTAATAATATGTTAAATAAGCATTAAAAAATATCAAATTTTTATGCGAGTTGTATCCATCTCCTATTGAAAAAAATGTACTTAACTAACAAGAAAAAGAATACTAAGTTATAGCTTGCGCTTTTGAACTAAGAAGATAAAACAATAAGAGGTTATTTTACTCTTGCTCAGACGGAGAAAATCAATGCTGATTCATAATGGATTCATTTAAATATAAATATCAATCCAATGATCCTAAAAAATCAGCTTTTTATCATTCTTGTAAGAAACTTCTTCCCGCCCGTGTGATTAAAAGTTTATTTTGGTCCCTGTGTTCCGTTTTTGAACGAAACTAGATTATTGCGTAGGCATTCGTATGGTAATTTCCTTTCTTCAACTCCATTCTGAAGCAGCAACAAATAAAATTTCGAACTTCCAAAACTTTTTTGCGTTTCAGATTTCTTATTCAAATTATTTTAATGATAAAAAAATACATTTGCTGGGAAGAATTTTCAATTAAGTCGTGCATCAATAAAAAGCTAGTATGTTATATCCATTACGAATCTTTCTGCTATATCTATATAAGGGAATTCTTGAATCTAACTTACAATCGCCCACGTATTAACTACTATAAAGTTACGCTATTGGCAAAGCCAGGAAGATTTTGATAATTGAAAATATGTTATCTTAATTTTTTGGCGTTAAATTGTTGGCATCAATTCCATCGCAAAAAAAATTTTCCTTGCATACATAAACACATAAACAAAGAGTAAGGAAATATATATTTGCATAGAGTTACCGTAACAAAACAGGGATGGCAAAATAAAATTATTCACGCAAAAATTTGATGACCGTGCCAATTATAGGAATATCCCGCAAAAGCAGGAAAAAAAAGAGCGAAATGTATATCATTCTAAAATCCTTGCTTAAATATCAATTACAAACATTTTATTGGTAAAAAAAAAAGGAGAAGGTGGCAAGAGATAAAAATTTTAAATCAATGAAATTTTTCTGATTATTTTCTGCAGTTACATCACATGACAAGCTTCCTCGAGCAGATGAATAGAAAGTATTTTAATGTGATTTATCTTTGATTGGTGTATTTATTAAACTATTTTTAAGACAAAAATCAGCCCTCCCTGGAGTGATTGGCGCCAAATAAAATCACCTTCTGTTTCCTTGTTGGTACACTTTTGTTTCAAATCACGTCAAAATCGTAGCATTATTTCTTGAGATATAGCAGTTGCAATAAACGGAAAAGAAGCTCTTATACACTCTAAGTTCTACCTGTAGACCAATTTTTGCTTGATTCCGTTCAATACTTCTGGAAATATAGCAGTCAGAAGTAACGAGTAAAACTTCAGTTCCTCCATCCCTCTTTGAGATATTGACACCAAAATTTAATCAGCCCCAGTACCCTTTAAGGTCTACCCGAGGACCAACTTTTGCTTGATTCTGCCCGTTACTTCCAGAGATATAGAAAACACGCATAACGAAGAAAACGTTCGATTACTCCACTCCTTGGAGGAATTAACGCCATAAACTAATGAGCACCATATTTCGTTCGATTTCATGCAGTTGTTTTTTTCTAGCGCGGCCACAAAAAACTGGCCACACTCATACATAGACATAGACACATACAAATAGATACACACATATTCCAAAGGTAGTCAAAATGGACTCAGTACAACTCAAAATGTGCAAATCCGACGAAATTCGAAATTCAAAAATTTTCATAAGTGGAGTATTTTCTTCCATATATTAGATATCGAAGAAGATAAAAGTATTACTTTTACTTCATGTTTTATGTTTTGTTGCAAAATTTTGTGGAGACAGTGTTTCTTAAATTGTGTTCAAAGAAACTTGATGATTCCACGGAAATCAATCAAGGGTTCCGTAAAATTTTCATTTTATCTTTTATTGACGCTCAAATTAGTCACTTAAAATTCATAAAAAGAACGGATCTTCGAAAGTTAAAGAAAAAAGTATAACTTTTGCTTTTATTTACTAACCTGAATCAGGATTAACAAAAAAAAAAATCTCTTTCTGGTGCTTAATCTTAAACGATTCCAAATAAAAGTATACGCGATTTAAGTCACATTACGATATGTATCTCAACTCTCAGTAGAAAGCTACTGTTAAAATATAAATAAATTCTGAGTTGTTATGGTAAAAACTTTCCAGAGTGTTAGCCTCATAAAAATCTTTTAATAGCGATTTGAATCTTTAATCACCTTTACGACCCAAAACTTCAACGATTTATGACACCTGCTTTCAAACAAAATAGCTTGATTTCTGTTTCATGTAGTGACTCCCTAGAGAAATTAATTAAGTTATCTTTCTCTTGTACCTTACAAAACTAGGTGGACAGTTATATGATACTGAAAATATCGCTGTATTGTATTCTTTCCTTATTTAGTTTATCTCATTATTTTCGTAGTGTGTAATACCATTATCGCCTTCCATACAACTGCAATAAAATCAAAATACGTTCACTCGTTTAATTTACGGCCAAATAATAAGAAATAATGCTTAAATTAAATGATAAAAACAAAGCACAGATTGTGATAATTTAAAATTAACGACGCATTGAAGCACTAACACGCATTCCATTGGTTTAAAAGTAATGATAAGTGAGTGATTCATGAAAGTTTCCCAGATTTTACCTCAAATATTTTCTGCAAGATTTTTTTTAACTTAAATTCACAGTCTGGTTGTTCTCATAAAATATAATACGTTGTTGTTATCTCCAAAATTAATTATATTATTTATTTCAAATATTATCTGTTTAATTTTGAAAATTTCTTCACTTAATATCTCTTTTTAATTCTTGATGAGTTTCAAGTTTCAAATGTCATTTAATCTATTAAGTATTACCAAATTTTATCTTTTTGATTGAAGACCGAAGATAGCATTGTACATGCTATAGTATTGCAAACGAAACATTTCAACTGAATTGATGAATTTTGAAATATTTTAAGTTTGAAAGTAATCATACATTTTAAATTTAAATAAATGGCTCTTTTTTTTACATTTGATAACTATTTTCAAAGTAAAAATGTGAGGTAAATGCAACCTGTTTTGAATGTATTAACCTGTATGAACTTTCAAAAATTTCGATCTAGATACAGTGTAATTGTGAAGCTAAGCAGAAAGAACTGAGCGAGTAACAAGTAGCATAAAATATTCTGATCAAAAACTCAGCAAAATATAAATTTAATGCGTACTTTAAAAAAAAAGGAAGCAAATAAGAAACAAAATTCGTGAACACTCTCAAAAAATTGCGGCTAATAAATTACCATAACTATATTTTAATTCAGCAATTCTGCTTCTTTGGTACATTTTCAATTAACTCTCTATAACGACTAGTACGTCTTCTATAATTCATGGAAAAAGCTATGAACTCTATAAATCAAACAATTGAAAGTAATATACAGAAAATTAGATAGAAAATAAGATATGAATGAAAATCGTGAAAAAGGTTAAATGAGTCTGAAAGGCAAAAGAAAATATAAGTGTTCTAAGAAACAGTATTTTTTTGTCTGTCACATAGCTAGTGAAAATTCAGTACTAGATTAATACAGTTTGTAACATTGCAATAAATGCTCGAAGTTTTCCCCTGTTTACTCTATGCTTGCGTAACGCCAACCTAGGCCTGATTACTGAGTAAGCTAACTAGGTCGTTGCCTAAGGCCCCCGCTATTTAGGGGCTCCTAAATAACAAAAACCGTTTTAGTCAGTGGCTAAAATTGTTTTATCCAATGGCTAAAATTGTGATGCTTGAATACAGGGGGTCCCCAAAACATTCCCTTTGACACAAGCCTTGGACCCCTTGATATCTTAATCGGTCGCTGACGCCAACAGAGCATTAGTTACCGGACACGATCAAAAGCATCGAATTTCTTTGATTGTGAAAGCCAAATATTTTTTTTGCATCTTTTGTTATGTTATGAATGTATTCATCCTAAATGCATTCGTAACGTGCATTCATTCAAAATGCATTCATAACAGGTATTTTTCCTAAATAAATTCATAACAGGCATTTATCCTCAATGCAGTCATAAATTCATTCATCCTAAATGAATGTTATGACTGCTGTTCATAACATAACATGCATTCATAACAAGCATTCAACTTAAATGCATTCTAACAGACATTTATCCTAAATGCATTCATAACCGGCATTTATACTACATGCATTCATAATATGCATTCATCCTTAATGCATTCATAACATGCATTCTATAACCTTAAGTCAATGAAATCATTCATGCCGGGTAAATGCAGTTTGAACGTAGTTAAATGGTCTGAATCGCGCATGATATTTTTTTTTCATACTTTTATTAGAAGTGAGTTTTGTTTCTAAGTATAGGGACAGATTAACACAAAGTGGGATCTATGACCTGATACTAATTCTAGAACCCCTCTGATCAATGCATGTGCTATAATCAGACCTACTAGTCAGCATTTCAAAAACGCGCGCACACACACATACACATATACAAATTAATACTTAACTTTTCCCATTTAAATTAATGATCAAATTACTATACTTTACTGCAAAACAGAAAAAAGTTGTATAAAAAACACGTTTAAATACACCATCTAACATTCATTTTAAGATTTATACTAAGGCATATCTTGTATTTAATTAAGCAATGTACAATTATGGTATTTAGTTGGAGATGAGTGGCGAAGCTCAAATTTGCATGATGAGAGCTTTTCCACTGATGAAGATGTTTCGTAGTAACTTTGAAACGTTAATTCTTCTTCTTTTAATAAACAGAGTTTTTATCATTTTCATATTAGGTGAGTTCGGGTAAGTGCGTTCCCTAATTTTCAAAGATCAGTTTCTAAAGGATGGTGCTCTGTGAAAAAATCTTGTACGTTTACCAAATTTTTAAGGTTCATTTTCAAGTCCTTTCTCAAGGTTTTCAAACGTATATTATGGCAATTAAACCACAAGCAGAAGCTTTAAGATCTTCACTTCTTCTAAGGGTTGCACTTTCCTCACGTGGTAGGGTAAGTGCGACCCTTGGCCATTTTCATCACGCATTTATATTTACATTGAATTCAGCTTGAATGTTACACTGTATTAATGATTTTTAAAGTATATTTTCCGTTAGAAACCTATATATACAGTTGTTGTATATAATTATGATTTTTATGATTGACTTGATCGCTCTTATACATATTTTGATTTCCCCAATTTAAAGAAGACATGGTCGATGTCTCCTTTCTTGATTTTCTAAATATTTAATTTCTTCATATTTTCTGATTTCTTCAGACAGTGAAGCTTTGTCGTTGATTGCTTTTCAACTCGTTTCTCTGTCTCATAATCATTCCTTTCATCTAAACTCTCTGTATCCTTTCTACCAATTGAAGAATTTCAGTAGCACTACCAAACGAAGATATCCAACCTCGCCTAGCTTTTAAATGGTCTACAAAAGTTCATTTTCGAACGCCAAATTACCTAATTGCTGCGTTGAAATTATCTAATTGACACCTTATTTTTCTGCTTTTAAAGACTAACGTTGCTTAGAGGTTATCCTTCAAATGCGATTTCTATCGATCCATTCTTTTGACCATAGGTTCTCTACATTTTCCAAACTGAATATACAATTGAAATTTAGTAGAAGTTATAGAAAAGGGTAAATAAAGAATGAACTGAAAATAGAAAATGGAAGTAAAATTGAAGGCAAAATCATGGGGTCGGACTATCCCCAGAATATGGAACGCATTTACCCCATCTCCCTTTAAAGAAAGGGAAAGTGCGACCCCTCTTACAAACAAAGTCTGGATACAGTAATTAATTAAAACACGCCATGTATGTTAGTAGTCACTTGTTACTAAAAAATACAAGTTACACTTGCTGACTTCAGTTGTTTGATATGACAACAAAATAAACAAAACTCTAACCTCCTCAATCTTTACATTAGAGTTCTGCACAAGACATTTAAGTTACTTGTTACTAAAGTAACTACATAGTAGTTACTTGTTACTAAAAAATACAAGTTACACTTGCTGACTTCAGTTGTTTGATATGACAACAAAATAAACAAAACTCTAACCTCCTCAATCTTTACATTAGAGTTCTGCACAAGACATTTAAGTTATCACTGATTGTGTTTCATCTATGAGTACCAGTGCCAATCTCTACTTATAGGAATTATCACTAGACGTTCTCCAAATATATTCAATACATGGCCGAAGTCTCTTCAGGTCAGCATTCCCAAAACTCTCAGGGGACGCACTTACTCCACGGACGCACTTACCCGTACTCACCTTAGATGGTTCGTGCGGTTTACCCCTATTTTTGCCGACATTTAAAGTTTTCTCTGCCCTTAAATATATCGAAAGGTATGATTGAAACTAAAAAAACAAGGGGGAAGGAAATTTCGTGTCGGCAATAGTGGTGGGGACACCGTTAGTGTTTCATTTTATTTGACAAAAAGTGGATTTATTCAATAAATTAGGTATTGAAAGTACTGTTGATAATAACAATAAACATTGATACAGGAACTTCTATCTCATTAAATAACAATAAACTCTATAAATCGAGCACTAAATTTTCGGAGCTGAAAACTGAAGAAACATTTTTGCTTCTGTTCGTGTCGAAAAGTTGAACATTGTATCTTGATCTAGTCAGGTAATTACAAATATCAGTACTTTAATCATCTGTTGCAAGGAAAAACTTTCACGTTTATGATTAAAAGTTTATTTTGCGTTTCAAAGCTGGGAGTTTCATTTCGTTCAAAAATGGAACTCCTAGTATTCCATTTTGAAGCGAAACTGGAATATTCAATAAGCATTCATAGGGTAATTTCCGTTTTTCGACTTCGTTTTAAAATTATTTTATTGATGCAACTAATGAGACTTTTGATCCGTCACAATTTCTTATGATTTAAATTCTCTGTTGAATTTGTTTTTATCTTGGAAAATGTTCTTTGATAGAAGGGATTGATCAAGTAATGTTAAAATATAAAAGAGTATTTTCAGTTACGTTTCACTTTTATGGCTGTAGTTTTGATGCTTAATTCACACCACCTAGAGCAGGAAAAAACGTGTTTATGCGTGCAAAAAACAAATTTGAATCTTTTACAAAAAATATGATTGAATACCTCAAGAAAAATGAATAAAAATGCTCGATTGTTTAAGTGGTGACTAAAATTTTTAACCTTTGTAAAGTTACCATTTTCGATTTCAAAACTGCGCATGATTGGAACACGAAATTTAGCCAAACGAAATGGATACTCTTGTTTCCCTGCTACATATTGGTGTTTAAAGAGAAAAGAATCTAAGGTGATTGAAGGTTCAGGTGATTGAAATTCAAAAAAAATCAGAAAAATAGGAAAAAATTTCTCAAATTGGTCGTTTCCGGGCGTGACCATTGTCCTTCAAAGTGTTAACTGATTACTAATGAATCACCGCAACACCTCCTCAAACTCTTTTAACAGGGTTGCGGAACAAAAGAGAAAATGAGGTTATGACCCCCCCCCCCCCCCCCCCCCCCCCCCCCCCCCCCCCCCCCCCCCCCCCAAAGTTGGATTAAAATTATGTGCGTAGTAAACATATGTGTGTGTTACAATTCACGAAGAATGATTTTCTTTTTTCATACGAACTGACGAACTGTTAGCTCAAAAATTTGAAACAAAATACTTTTAACTTATAAAAGTCTTAAATACAGATTTTTAAAAGTTCGTTTTTTTTTTTTTTTTTTTTTAATCCTGCGTTTAGGTAGTACAAGTCACAGCATGGAAAAAAGATCATAAGCATTTTATACTGATCATGAAGAAATAATGCATGTATGTCAACGGAACAATAATTTCAAAATATATACATTTTGAAACCAAACAAGTCTACAATTTTGTTAAGAAGGTTTATCAGGGCCATTAACATAGAACTTCAAAAAAGATTACTATGAACCCCCTTCAAAAAATATCAAGTAACTTTATCAAGCGTGACAAAATTGCTAATTTGTGGCAAATGTGATAAAATGTTGATGTGCAAATACGTTTTTCAGGCAAAACGTTCGAGATCCAGGCATTTTTCAGAGTTTTTTATTCTCATTTCTCAACCCAGTGTTGGAGTTACTTCGTTCCACTGTTTCGTTTGTAAATATGTATCTGTAATAGAAATTAACTTTGATCCGTTGAGTTTTCGATTCCACCCACCAATTAAATTATCTTTAGAAAAATGGTGCGTAACACTGGTGCTGTTGACAAATAATACAACTCCCCTCTATCAGAGTGAACTATTCTATTCTTGTAATAAAAATCAATGCCTTATGCTAGTTGATGGAAGCCTTAATTAATTAAATACATGGTGGATGTTCATGACGCTGTTGAAAATGGACTGAATGCAATGTTAAGTTTGAGAAGATTGAAAAGAAAAAAAGATCCTGTTTTTTTTTCAGAGCAAGTTAATTTAACATTCTATTAACATTTATTTTTCAGGAAAAAGGAATTGGGAAAATAATTTTAGTTTTCAAGGATAGCGAAGAAAGCAATTCTTTAAGAAATCTTCTCGAACCAAAGCTCAGAAGAATTCAAAATTGTCTTTAGCTTGATTTAGTACCGAAGGAAAAGAAAATAACTTTTCCTTTTTAAATAATTGCACCTGGACGACCGAGCCTCGCTCGGCTTTAAAAGAATTATTTTTTGTCAAATCGTGTTTTTTTTAAGGTTCAATACTTTTCCAAATATACTTGCAAAGCTTCACGTTAACGAAATATTAAGCACTCGACCTTCTTATAACACTAAAGTACCAAACAAAGAAGATTCTGAATGTAATCAAATCAACATTTTACTTTAAACTATCTGTTACATTTGTTTCCACTAGACAATTTTGTTGTCAGTAATTAAAATAATTTGACTTTAGTTTTGCTATGGTGAAATCGATTTTTAACCGAATACTTCCTTTCATACTATGATGCGTTTCACGATTTTATCCCAATCGAGATTTTCTTTTTGAATAAGCACTTTTAGTTTTTACGCAAGAAAATGCTACATACAGCATGATATCCATCAAAACTGATGATCCACAAACCATTCCAACAAATGATAACAACTGACTTAACAAAACATAAACAATCTCAAGACATACGCTTCTTCGAAATAAAATTTAGATGCGTGATTTAAAAAACATGTTAAACTATTCGAAGTGTAAAAAGAAAATAAATAAATAAAATAAAATAGGATGGTCAAGCAATAGTTTCACTTAAAAAAGAAAAAAAGCCTTACATCGACTTACATAATGCTTTTGAATTTGTTTTCAGCCAAGTGTATTTGAAATTAGCCAAAGTGACCAATATCAGCCAAGCCTGGCAACCCAAAGCAAGTATAAAATTTTCCTATTTCCTATTCAGAGTCAAAACTGACTTCAACTGTATTTATGTCGCGGACTGCATATTAAGTGCCTTGCCTCCATTATTTTTTTATATACCGATAGATGGCAGCACCATCTCCGGATCGAACAGTTAATGAGAATTTAGAACTAGTCCAAGAGCTAATAGCTACCTGGTGCTAGCACCCCCCAGAGGTATCGTTTCACTTGGAGGACATTGAGACCACGAGCATATTTAACGTCGCCCAGTCCCCTTTAATGACGACGGTGGGTCTTCGACCAGCGAGGATCGAACCCGAGACCCTCCGGCCCCGAGTCCAATGCCTTACCGATCAGGCTACCACGGCCCCGTATAAAATTTTAAAGCGAGAAGAGACAAATTTTCATTGTTACGGTTGTGCAAATCGTCTGCCTGATGCGTCAATTCACAGTTTACTTCAAGGCTTAACTTAATTAGACTTTGTATTAAAAAACTGTTTTTTGTAAAAAAAAATCGCGTTTTTACAGAAAAACATTGATGTAGATGAACTTAGAATGCAAAACTACAATTAAATCCAAAATTTCATCCAAATCGTTAGAGCCGTTTTCGAGATAGGAAATATATACATACCCACAAGAATTGCTCGTTTAAAGATATAAGATATGTAAAAAATGTTATGTATTTAAAATATTAAAATCTATAGTATATCATTATTTTTGGAAATACTTTTTATAGCAATGGCTCCACTGTGGGTAACCTTTCCTTAACATCAATCACCCAATATCAACTTTTTACACAATACCGTATTACTATCTTTCTTGTTGCCATATAACAACTACTAATTACTATCTCTTTGCTCGGCATCATAATGAATAGATTTATCCATTTCTGTGACATCTATCAGTGTGTTTGATCATCAAAAAATGATGTCACCTTTTAAAGGGGGAGGGAGGTTCACGAAATTGCGACAGTTTGTGACAAGGGAGGAAGCGAGTGTAACAAAAAGTGTTCCACTACCCATATTTTTATTGAAGTAAAAAATTTGTAACAATATGTTCATGTAATACTGCGTGATATGTGACAAAGAGAGTGCAGGGGTAAGAAGAAGTTTGACGCTTTGTGACAAAGGGGAGGAGGGGAGCGAGAATATTATAAAAAGTGTGACATTTATGGGTAGTCCCTTTACTTTTTTAGTACTTCTATTACATATTTCGTTTCTGCTAGTCTGTACATAATATCCTTAGTATATCTCCACTAACTTCTAAAAACTCATACTCCGTCACGAAGTTGAAAATTCCAGTGTGAAACACATCGTAATAATATAAGTAATAAAAGGGTAAAAAGTTACAAACCGCAATGTTCTTTACCTCCAAGGAACAAAATCATAACTACAAAAACCGTTACTTACTATTTTACATTTTTACCTAGCTCTCTTGAACTTTCTCTCTTGGGAAGCGTATGCGCATATGAAGCAAATTTTAATCAATTAATTTAAATCATAAGTTGTGCAAAAATTCCACTTCTTGTGTTTGCATATTACATTAATTACAATGAAAAATGTTTTCAAAACACACATTTAAGCTACAAATTTTTGCGAGGGAAAGGATTTATGGAATTTTGGATAAATCTTAACAACAGGCATATTTTTTTGTTTCAATTTTGCATTAACCCCATTTCATAGTTGTATACACCAGGATAAACCATATATGTATCATTTTAGAAACTAAAAAACATTTATTCAAGCAGTTGTTTCTTTCGGTGTTCTAATGGAAAGAAAGTTTTTCCTTGCATTTTCTAATGCGAGCTATTTTATTAAACAACTACTCCGTCAGGTATCATAAACTTTCATTTCACAGGCGTCCTTGTTCTGGGAATGAAAAACAAAATGGTTTTCATGACTTGCATTTTAAAATTTTAAAATATTTCGTATTCGTGGGCTGCTTTATTTGAGCTGTGAGAAACGCGAATATTTCATTCTGAACACCGAAACGGAAAAGTGGAGAAAATCTTGCATTACTTTTAAATTGTTTATCTTAATATATAAAAATCAATGTCCTGAGATAACATATATATATATATATATATATATATATATATATATATATATATATATATATATATATATATATATACAGTGGCTCCCAAAAGTCTTCGTACACCTACGACTTTCAACAAAATAGGCCCCAATCCATTGGTTAGAATTAATATTTCGGAATAGGTATTTAATTATAAGATCTGTGAACAATTTTTAACAAAATTACATGAAATTTTTTTAAAAAATATTAAAACTTAATTTTTTAAAAATCAAAAACCAAAAAGTGCCGGAAATTTTATCTCACAAAAGTCTTCGTACACTTTATAAAATGTGTATATATTATTAAATAATTTAAGTTTTGATTAAGTTATTAATTAGTAGAATATCATACAGTATTCATAACACCTTTTAAACGTCTGGGAATAGATTTCATTCTTTTTCTTTCTTTTTTTTGCGTAATTTCTGAGTAAGTATTCTACCACACTTCGAGTCTTACTGTTTCTAGCTCTATTTTTGATTTTAAAGCCCTATTTTTGTAATCTAGCCTCCAGATATCTCTAAATACATTACATTAAGTTAAAATCTGTAGTTTGAGGGGGTATTTTCTAAACTTTAGGACAATTTTCGAGGCACTAGACGCAAACGTTGAAATCCGAGTGCTTCTTATCGTTATCTTGATAAAAAACAAAGTTGTTTCCAATAACCAAATTTTTGGCTAAGAGTTCAAATTTGGTTTTTAAAATATTTAAAGGAACAGCATGATTTATTATTTCATCAAAAAATTACAAACTATCAAGTCCTGATGCTGATATGCACCCTCACACTAAAACACCTCCACCGTCCTGATTAACTGATTCAACTAAGTTCTTAAGATTAAGTTCCTATTTTTTTCTTCTACTTACAATAATTTAACCAAAAATGTTGAATTAATTTTTATCTGTAAGTAAGACGTGATTCCAAAACGTTTTTAGCTTATTTATCATTGATTTTGCGACGAAAAGCGTAAGCTTTCTGTTTTTCGCACGACCAAGAAAATTTCTGCGGGAAGAGATCCCATTTAATACAGCTAATCAGAGAACTTGGCGAACAATTTTAGGTGAAAATTAAATGTAAAATGTTTCACTTAACTCGGCAGAAACTTTTATAGTACTCAAATGTGTATTTTTCATAAATTTTTTAACTTTAAATCTACGATCACGTTTTGTCAACTTTGCCGGTTGATCTTTTCTTACCTTGTTTTCGGTCCGATTCCTTTCTTTAAAGCATTTTATCAAGCACTTGACTATACAAACAAATAAATTAACTAATTTAGAGACATTTCAAACCAATTTAAAACTACTGTGGGAAAAAAAAATTCTAAATTTGAATGGTATTTGCGATTTTGTACGAATACCGGCCATTTTACAGTAATAAGTACAATATTAAGGAATAAATAAACAAAAAATTAAAGCCAAATGACTTATATTACTTTTATGACATTATGTCAACATAATGTAAAAATATCAATAAAACGGCATATGATAATTTTAATCATGAATTTATTCGAAAATATTTAAGTGTACGATGACTTTTGTGGCATGTTATTTCTCTGTCTCTTCGTTTTCTGACCCAGTTCAAAAAGAAGATCCGTCAATATTTTGAAAAAACCAATGGGTTGTATTTAGAATAACATAGGAATGATGTGAAAAAATATTGGACTTTATATTCGAATTCAGTTTTGAGTTATTTTGATTTTACTAAAAAATTTCAAAGTGTACGAACACTTTTGGGAGCCACTGTATATATATATCAACGCACAGCCGAAACCGCTGAAGCTTCAAACTTGAAATTTGGCACGCATGTCCGCATGATTACGAAAGTAACCACTAAGAAAGGATTTTTCGAAATCTCAATTAGTTCAGGAGAAATTAATTAAAACCTCTTAATTTCTGCGAAATTGAAACCTGTCATTGAATTCAAATCCTTTATTTTCGAAGGCTTTCCTCCATACAAATCATTATTCAGTACTTCATCTCAACTTTTGGTCGATAGCGAACTATAAATTTGATATCGTTTTTATTTCTCACGTGATTCTTCTAAGCTTTTCTCAAGTCAAATCATAATGTTTCTCTCTTTTGCTTTTATTTTTTCAAAACTAGAAACAAAGTTTTTAAGAACATCATCACAGGCGGACTATCCTTTTGAATTTAGAAGAGTGCAGTTTCCTGTTAAAGTTTGCTTTGCAATAACCGTTAATAAGTCACAAGGACAGACATTAAAAGTAGCAGGGATCGATTTAAGAGAAGACTTTTTTTTCACACGACCAATGTTATGTAGCTTGCTTCAAAGCCAGTTAGTTCATCAAGCAGTTTAATAATTTTAGCACCAGAAAAAAACGAAAAATGTTGTATACAAAGAATTTCTAGCTTAAACATAGGTATAACAATAAAATGTGGATGACCTGTGTTTGCAAAGATAATCAATACTTTAAAAGGATCGTTAATAACAGTTAAAGATCGGTGTTAAGGACAAGGGCATATATATATATAAGGAGGCCAGGGTCCCCGGGATCCTCCCCAAATTAGAAAAAGTTATAGGTAATAAGTAATTATTATAGGGGAGTTTCGAAACTAGGTGCACCAAGCACTGTTAACCCCTGCTAATTCCATTACCCGAGCAATGCCGGGTACGGGAATGCTAGTGTATTTATACATGTGTATCTGGAACTGGTTTCGTCAAAGGAAATATTTAAGGGATCTGGAAATGGCAGAGTGGCAAACATATGATTTACAGATATGATTAAGTTAACCAGGCTTTTTTTTCACTAAGCAAATTAATTGCACAAGAAGTGTTAGCGTTAACCAAATTTTAGCCTACTAATAAAAAGACTGCCTACGAGGATTGTAGATGGTATCATTTACTAATATAAAATATCAGAGAGCAGTTGGAAACATTCTTTCAAGTAGTGTATACAGCGTGAGTTATTGTGCAAATTGGTGGGGTTTTTTTTTGCTGTAAACTTTTAAGAGGTATGTGAAATCCTTTTCTTTTCCTGTTCGTGTGTTTAATTGAAAAGAATTTCACAGTGCTATCCGGAAAACGGAGATCTTAAGCTACTTTTTGAAGCACGGGTTTAGTCGTCACGGACGATTTTAGGTTACATTTTATAGTAGCTATCTTTCTAAGGTGTAGTTGGTGTAAATATGGGCCTTCAGTTAAAGATTGCCCTTAACTATACCACCCCACTTATTTAAAACAACAAAAAATATTTCTTAAGCGATGCACTCTGCACCTTTCGTGATGGAAAGTTCTCTTAAGAAACTCGGAGAGGCATATAAGCTACCTCTACTTCTGTTCGGGCATAGGAAAATTTCAGCCCTCTCATTGGCTTATTTGAATGTCAATCAAAGCTTCAAAGCTGTGATGTACTGCAATGTTGCTAGTCGTCTCTCGCAGTGTTTTCCTGTTTGTAATCTGTAATCTGCTAAATACGAATAAGCATTTGCAAATGAGATCTTTAATTGAATGTTGCTGACAAAAATAGCATTATTATTTCAGATCAATTTCATCCTTTGTAAAACAAATGAAAGCTGCCTTTGAGAAACTATGCTCCGAAATAAAAATAGGTGGCGCCATTTTTAAGCAAAAAATGCATGTTTTACGATATTGTTTTAATTTAAATTGAAGTCATTTTTGAAATAATTTTCACGGTAAATTATTTTGTTGATGGAAAAGCGAATTCCGCAATTTTTCATATTCTTAATGATATTTAATGCAATTTAAACAGCTCTTCTTAAAGAAATGATTACCATTTAAGTTAATAGTAAATACTTCTAGTGAATAATTTAATGCATAATAATTTCTGATATAGTTTTCTCTTGTGCCAGTTTATTTCTAGCTTATTTCTATTGAATATGAGTTAACATCCGAGAATAAGACTTCTAATTGAATACTGAATGAGTCTGGCGAACATATCATTCTTATCTCATACTAATTTCATAACTCATAAAATGAAATAATGCTCTGCTTTAAAAAAAATGCAAAATACATAAATAAATGAATAGCATTATCTTTAAGCAAAAAATGGCACTTTTGAAGAAGGTACTATTGGAGTTTAATTAAGCTCATATGTCAACTAATTCTCAATGTAAGTTTTTTTTTTAATAAAACAGCGAATTCTTTTTCTTTTAATATTCTTCATAATATTTAAAGTTATGTAAAAAAGAATAGGTAATTTAAACGCTTGAATGAAATAATTGAAAAAAAAAAACGTTGTTAAAAAGCAATGTTTCTTAATCTAAAATTATATAATGTTATTTTAAGTAAAATCACTTTCAAGTCAAACTTTCAGAAATCGCGCCCTTTGACACCTTAAATTCATTTAATATTTTGAAAAAAAAATTTCATACACAGTTGATGAGGCAATTCAAGAGAATTTCATGCAGTTTCATTTACTATTTAACTTAAATACATTTAGGAAAAAAAAGTTTTTAAAAAAATCTAAAACTTGAAAACTCAACCATTTTTGAGACAATTTTGAAATCAATATATGACTTTTATCTTATATCTTTAAACGAGCAATTCTTGTTGGTATGTATATAT
This sequence comes from Uloborus diversus, assembly GCF_026930045.1. NCBI lineage: Eukaryota > Metazoa > Arthropoda > Arachnida > Araneae > Uloboridae > Uloborus > Uloborus diversus. Next base: position 117,183,878 of record NC_072735.1, read on the forward strand.
AGTTATATTTCGTATCTCGGAAACGGCTCTAACGATCTGGATGAAATTTTGGATTTAATTGTAGTTTAGCATTCTAAGTTCATCTACATCAGTGTTTTTTCTGTAAAAACGCGATTTTTTACAAAAACAAGTTTTTTAATACGAAGTCTAATTGAGTTAAGCCTTGAAAAAAAATTGTGAATTGACACATAATGCAGACTATTTGCAACCATAACAATGAAAATTTGCCATGGAGATTTAAGCTTATAGTCTCCATGCTTCTCGCTTTAAAATTTTAAACTTGCTCAGGGTTGCCAGGTTTGGCTGATATTTGCCACTTTGACTCATTTCAATCAAACTTGGCAAAAACATATTCAAAAGCACTATGTAAGTCGATGTAAGACTTTTTTTTAAGCAAAACTATTGCTTGACCGTCTTATTTTATTTTATTTACTTATATTCTTTTTTACACTTCAAATAGTTTTATATGTTTTTTAAATCACGCATCTAAATTTTATTTCAAAAAAACATTTGTCTAGAGACTTTATATTTTGTTGTTATAATTTGTTGGAGTGGCTTGTGGATCATCAGTTTTTATGGATAGCACGCTGTATGTAGCATTTTCTGGCGTAAAGTGACCAACTACACTAAAAGTACTTATTCCAAATAAAAATCTCGATTTGGATAAAATCGTGAATCGCGACATAGTATGGAAAGAAGTTTTGGGTTAAAAACCGATTTACCCATAGTAAAAGTGACTCCAAGTTCAGAGCCTTTTAATTAATGACAGGAAAATTGTACAGTGGAAACAAAATGTAGGGGAGGCCGGGGTAATAAGACAGAGGTAATAAGAGACGCAGTCAAAATGTCACAAAAAAAATATTCTTAGACAACTTTAAAAATATGTAATATAAAGAACCATATGTATACTTTACTACAATACACTTATTTAAAAGTTTATAACATGTTTTGATTTTTTTTTTTTTTTATCAATGAAAAAAAACCTTCCCGTTGATCTTACCTTAAAAGTTCGCGATATTTTGTAGGTGAAGTGTTTGGGAGTTATTAATGTGTAAACTTCTGACCAGTACTATTTTTTGAAATCTTGAAAGTCTCCTTTATTTACAGGTTATGGGCCAGTCTCTTATTATCCCATTTTTATTTTTTGCAGGCATAATAAGAGACAGAGGTCTCTTATTACCCCATACTAACAAATTTGTTTGTTTTAGGTAAAATACGATGAATTTGATGGTTTGTCTAAGTTTCGCAAGTTCATAGAGTAGTTTTTTTTTTTTTTTTTTTCAACATAGCCTAAATCTAAAATCAGTTATCCTCTTCGGAGTAGACCATATTTAGATGTTACAAATGTATGATTTAATGCGTAGAATGTATGTAAGTTACTACTAAATCACTACTACTTCATTAAATAATAAATAGCCCAAGTTCATTTATACTTAAAGACTGGAAAAACCTCTAATAACACATACTTTTAAGACACTTTTTTACATATTTTTGACTATACTTTAGAGAAGTTTTATAATATTTTCTGGCCACTTTAAATTAAATTGATGTTTTTGATCGATCCCTAAGGTTATGTTCATTAATTAGAACTATCATTAAGTCTAATATTATGTTATTTAGGACCTAGAACTGTAAGGAATGAATTTCACAAACACATTTGTAAAACATTAGTTTTTGAGAAAAAAATATTTTTTTAACGGATGTAAATATCAAAAATTTAACCTTGTTTAACCTAGATTTTACCTTGCTATATTTGAAGAGTGGCAGCCTTAGTCTCTTATTACCCCACATGGGGTTATTAGAGACAAGAATTAATATAAATTTTTGAACATTTTTAAACCAAAATATTTAAGTTAAATAATCGCCTAAAAAATCAAGAAGCGTCCATTTAATGCAGTTAATATGAAATAGTTGTTTCAAGTTTTTTTGGAATATTAGTTACGTTTTATTTTATTTTATTTTATTTTTGTCTCTTATTACCCATTTTGTCTTTTATTGCCCCAGTCTCCCCTAACAGACAGTTTAAAGTAAAATGTGGATTTAATTGCATTCAGAATCTTCTTTGTTTGGTACTTTAGTGTTATAAGAAGGTAGCGGCGCATTTTCAATAATTTTCTTCATATTTATTGTCGCCATGTTTGGTCTTAGTAACTACTTTTCTGGCAATACCGTGCGTTAAATATTTATACGCAACCAACTCAGAGCTTCCCTAGGTGGATGACTGTGGGAGAGAGGAGGCCAATATTCAGTAGTAGGCTTCTTATAGCTGAAATGATTATAATGTTGATGAAATGTTTACATCTAGTTTCTCGGAAGCATCGAGAACCTCAATATTTCGTTAACGTGATGCTTTTCAAGTATATTTGAAAAAGTATCGAACTTTAGAAAAACACGAATTGACGAAAAATAATTCTCTAAAAGCCGAGCGAGGCTCGATCGTCCAGGTACTTGTATTGTAATAAATACAACTAAATATTTTAGACTGGGTCCATGAAGAGAACAGCAACTGCTAAATATTTTCTGCAAAATTAGCAAAAAAGTTTTCCTTAATTTTTTGCTGTACTGCTGATAAGATCTTCGTGGTTTCATGAAGAGTTCTGAAACCATTTCAATGTAATCATTCAAATACATTGAATATCATACATTCATTGAAAAAATTTTAAAGTATTAAAAAGTTTTTGAATTTAAAATCCTGTGCAAATATTTCTTTTTTTGAAAAGTGTCAAACTTAAGTTGTTTTTGAAAAAAAGCTGTTTTACAACTCTGCGTTTCTCGTAGAGCTTGAGCAGTTGAAAACTAGGGTGAGCACACTTTCATAATTTTCATTTTTTCCTTGATGTACATATTTTATTAATAAAAGTGTTTGTGTGTGTGTGTATTGTATGTAAGTATGTGTAAGTGTTACAAAACTTCTTTGGTTCTGAATCGTTTTGCAACTGTTTTATTGAAATGTAATTTCTCTTCATATGATGTGGAAGAATTATTATTTTAATAATACTGTGGCTTTCTAGTCCAGTCACATGTACTTGAAAACCAGCAGGGAACTAATCATAATTTATTCATATTGAACTCACATACAAATAAAGTAAATATTGTAAAACTGATGTACATAATATATCAGCCAGATACAATGTGAAACAATAGATATAGCAACCAGAAAGAAAAGTTATACGATAAACAATTTCTTTACTGGCACAAGAGCAAATTATATTAGAAATTAGCATGTGTAATATTATTCCCAATAAGTATCTGTTACTAACTTAAATAGTAATTATTTCTTTAAGAACAGCTGTTCAAATTGCACTAAAAATCTTTAAGAATATGAAAAATTGCGGAATTCACTTTTTAATTAACAAAATAATTTACCGTGGGAATTATTTAAAAAATAATTTCAATTTAAATTAAAATGTTGTGGTGAAACATGCATTTTTTGCTTAAAGATGGCGCCACCTATTTTTGTTTCGAAGCATAGTTTCTCAAAGGCAGCTTTCATTTGTTTTGCAAAGGATGAAATTGATTGGAAATAAAATTGTTGTTTTTGTCAGCAACATTCAATTAAAGATCTCATTTGCAAATGCTTATTCGTATTTAGCAGATTACAAACAAGAAACACACTGCGAAAGACGACTAGCGACATTAACAGTAGCGTCACTGCTTTGAAGCTTTGATTGACACTAGAATAAGCCAATGAGAGGGCCTGAAATTTTCCTATGCCCGAACAGGAGTAAAGGTAGCTTATATGCCTAGGGTTGGGGTGAAATGTGCTGTGCGCCATATGTGGGTACACTTTAATTGTGGCTTGGCTGAAAAAGCCAGTTACATTCACTATTTCTGTAAATATTTTTTTTTTACCCAGTAATAAATAAATACTCCGCCATTTTGTGTAATTTATCCTGTTTCTAAACTATTTTCGTTGACTTTTTTGCAGAATACCCATATTTACACCCATTTTTTCTGGTACTTTTTTCGAAGCTTTTGTGAATCTCCGTTTTTGAAATGAAATAATATATATTGATCATTGTTTAGTAGTCTTCTTGCATTTAGGAAACTTGTTACAATTGTTTATGAAAGACAAAAATCTATAATTTTTGGAATTAAAAATAATTTTTATTCAAAAAAAGGAGGGTGCCCATACTTACACCTTTTCCTCTAATGTCTTTATGAGCAGCTGGTAAATGCAGTTTGACATATTTCAGACTGTACAACTAATTGGTCTGCAGTAGCATTAAAATAATCCAAAATATGTTATTGACTCAGAATTTCTTGGAAATTCTCATTCCAAACTTACCACATTTTCAATTGCAGCAAAGACAAGGACTTTTTTTGGGGGGGGGACACATTAGAACGGACGGAAGAAGAAAACTTTATTCTCAACTAAATTAACCTTCCATGGTTAACTTTTTTCAAGTGCGACGACTCTTCAAGTCAAAAATATTAAAGAGAGATATTTTTTTCAGAGTGAAATTTTGAATATTCAGCGTTCTTTCAGAGGTGCTGTTTAGTCGTTATTTCGCTATGTATTTTTTAAAAAATTAAGCCAGAATCAACCAAAAAGGATATCAAGATTGCAACAAAGCCCAATGAACATTAAAAATAAAAAAATAGCAACAATAAAAATAAATATTGCGCTCAATAAGTATAGTTATCATCAGGATTGCTGGCATTCATCCTCTGGCGAATTCATTACAAAACTGGTTGGGAGCAAAACAAGCGAGGGTTGCTATAATCAAGCGTTGGCGAAACACATTTTTCTGTAAAGCGTCTTTACTTGTTTACAATTAGAATTAAATTTTAGATGAAAACTAGCACCAAACACTCCGTTTATTATTATGTTGTGGTAGCCTTGACTTCTTGATCTCATTTATTGTCCTCCTCATTTCCTACAAACTCGATGGTTTTGCCTCTTGTACCGAATGCCAGCAATGCTGAGGCAGACCTTATCAGAGAAGCGAAGCTGGAAGAAAGAAGAACTGTTTTAAGTTGTCAGTGTTTCATGACCACTGTAGCTGTATTTGCCCTTATGTTTGTCTAGTTTACTTGAAATTTTTCAAAGTATGTCCCAAAAATACATTTCTAAAAAAAAATATCAATATTTTTTAATATGTTGCCTATCACTTCAAACTTAAAAACACAGTTGTTTGTTTTCATTTAATTACTTTTTCAAGTTAGTTTCTAATTGAAGCAAATAGTTCATGACTTTCGCTAGTCCTCTTTAGTCTCTTATACATTTAATTTTCCGATGGAAGAGAAAAATATAACAAAAGAAGATTTCACTTTTGCTCCTAAGACGACAACTTTTATACTTATCCGAATGGGTTCATTTAAATATAAATATCCGTCTCTTGAACCTGTATAATTCACTCTTTCGTGACTTATTGTAAGAATCTTCTTTTAGGGCGTATGATTAAAAGTTATTTTAGAATCGTCGTTACGTTTCTCAACGAATCTGAAATATTCGATGAGCATTCGTATGGTAATTCTGCTCCTCCCCCACCCTTAAATTTACGCTCCTTCCCTTCTTATTCTAAATGTATTCTAAAGCTCAACAAACGAGAGTTTTGCATCGTCTTAGCTTCTTGGGCTTCAGATTAACTTTTCGCTTTATTTATTTTTCCCAGGAGAAAAAATCCTCGGCATAATTTTTAATTAAGTGGAGTAGCGATTGGAAGAACTTTTTTCAGTTGAGGTTTTTTAATCATTTAAGTTTATATGTCTTTGTCAGGTAATTTTGTGCTACTTTACCTTTTAAAAAGATCAATTAAGTGCATCAAAAATTTTCGGAATATACTTTTTACCTTCAATATATTATTAAATAAATATTTTTTTTTTAATTATTTGATGTAAGTCATTTTTTTTACCCAGACTTTAAACTCAGAATCTTTTTCAAGAAAGTATTTTCGGTGCATTATTTTAATATTTTTTTACCTTTACGTTATATTGTGACAAGATCCTTCATTTTATATTTATTATTCATTTGCTAACCAAGTAAATATTTTCTGTGGGTTAAGAAGCATGAAAATACATCTTTCATTGCTATATAACTCATTAGCTGAAGGTTACACGTTAAAAGAGTAGCTTTAAAATTTTATACAGAATAATAGTCAGACTAAACATTAAATGTTGACAACTTAATAGTTGATCTGGTACAAAATAAATGTCTGACACGCAAAAAAAGCCAAGGCAAGCTAAATAACTTCTTATAACTGATTTAGAAGTTGAAATAATCATATTTGAGGCAGAGAGAAGCAAAGGGATGTAATTGTACTTGGTAAAGTTTCAAGCGAAAAGCGTTTAAAGCGCATACCTTAAGTAGACTTTCATTAATTTCTTTTCTAAATCATGCTGTATATCAGCACCTACCTTTCTTCAAAATAGAGGAGAGGTTCACCTACTATTTGTACTGATAATCTCCAAATTTTTAATTTCCTCACTTACGTCCCTTTGCTTCTCATTGCCTCATTTGATTATTTTAAAAGGCAAAGCCCAATTTTTTATGAAAAGTGTTTGGGAATATATTGAACTCCGAATACAAGATAGAAACACTTATCTATGCGTATAAAGAACGTATTTTACAAGGATCTGCGTAAATATCTTATGATATGTTGAAGAAGGTAGAGGAATGGGAAAATTGCATTTATGGCAAAAAAAATAGTCAGAAAAAATATTTATATCTTGTCCAGTAGATATAGCAAATTTAGGCTCTTGGTTGGTTTTAATCTGCTACATCTATTGGACAAGCTAGAAATAATTTTTCATATTTTATTTCGGCATAAATGCAGACGTCTAATTCTTCCCAAGTTCTTAAATATTTTTCTCGTTGTTACTTTTTATTATCTTCATTCTTCAGCATTTTGAGACATAAATAACTAGTAATTAAGAAATCAGATGGAAATAATAAGAAAAAATCCATTAAATAAAATATTTTAAAGTAGCACAGAATTAAAAAAATAATAATAAGTGAATATTTCGCCTAAGCAACGATGTGTGAGATCATAAAGAAACAGAGAGATTGTAATACAAAAAACAAATCCAAGATAGAAGTTATAAATGACGAAAGAACAAGTTTTCTTTCTTAAAATCTCAACAATAAGATTATTAAAAATAATGAGAAAAACCTTATTGTGAGAAAAAACTATCTGAATGGATGTGATATTCGCAAAACGGATGTAATCATTTGTTTAAAATGAATTTTTGAATTTTGTATTATTATAAATAATTTCTTCCTACACAAAAGCGATTCTGAAATTACTTACACTAACACAATAGTTCCAGAAACTTCAAATGATTCTAATTTCTACCTTATTCAATAAAATATAAAACAGGATTTTCATTTAATCCTGTGAAAAGATTAAATAAATAACTTTTAATGTTAAAGAACAATTCAATTTAACATTTCATTAAAATTTCCTTCGAAAAAGGAAAGGAGGCGGAAATTTTTATTGATGGAGCACAAAACAGTTTTCGAAGATTATTTCCCTTTTTTTCCTGATCTTCTAAAATGAAACTTGGGTCCAATTAAAAATACGTTTTTACATAATGCTGATAAAAGCGAAAAAGTATATTTTAATTAACTGCCGCGTGTTTTAAGACCCGTTCTTTCAAATGCTGCAAATACTTCCATCACTTTCTTAATTGCTGTGTGAATTATCAGTATAAACTACCACATTTAATGCTCTTGTACCGCAAGGCTTGTTTAAGTAAATATTTAATGCACTTTTTCGGATTACGGCGTTTAAATTGCTATTTTTTTTTTCCTTTCCTTTTTTTGAGCAATCACGATTGCTTATTGTTCTCATTTGACTGTTTTTGGCGTCCGTGCCTTTTTCAACTTGGACGAACGAGCAACACCTCCCACCGTCCTCTGCAGGCGGCGCGGCGCGGCTGCTCCGCGCCTGAGCTATCCGCTTCGCCTGCTCGGAGGCGTCCATGTCCTACACACACGCACGCTCACACACTCACACACGCCTACGTGCATACACACAGGTTTATGCACACACACACAAGCCTACACACTTACACACACAACTATGCACACGTAACCGCCCAGGAGGAGAGGCAGGCTTGGAGGGGGGAACAGGAGCTGTTTCTAGAAACAATAACTCCAAAGAGTAGGGTCCTGTCTCAGTTCGTGATTGCGAAAAACATAATTTGAATTCAAAATTTCAGAGTTCAAATTAATTCTTTTTTTTGAGCAATCACGATTGCTTATTGCTTTCATTTGACCGTCCTTGATGTTACGGTTCCTTTTTCAGCTTGGACCAGGGGACCACCACCCGTCGTCCTCCAGGCGTGGCTGTCCCCCGGTCCTGAGCTATCCGCTTCTCCTGGTCGGAGGCGTCCATGTCCTACACACACGCACACTCACACACATACACTACGCACACGCCTATGTGCATACACACAGGTCTACGCACACACACAAGCCTACACACACACAACCATGCACACGTAACTGCACAGAAGGAGGTGCAATCTGGGGGGGACAGGAGCCGTTTCTAGAAAGAATAACTCCAATGAGTAGGGTCCTGTCGTGATTGCGAAAAACATAATTTGAATTCAAAATTCAATTTTTTTTTTTTTTTTTTTTTTTTTTTTTTTTGAGCAATCACGATTGCGTATTGTTCTCATTTGACCGTTTTTGGTGTCCGTGCCTTTTTCAACTTGAACCAGAAGCCTTTGCAGCACCACCGCCCACCGTCCTCTGCTGGCCGCGCGGCGCGGCTGCTCCGGTTTTGAGCTATCCGCTTCTCCTGTTCGGAGGCGTCCATGTCCTACACACACGCACGTTCACACACATACACGCAAACGACTTCACACACGCCTACGTGCATACACACAGGTCTACGCACACATACAACTATGCACAAGTAACCGCCCAGGAGGAGAGCCAGACTTGGGGGGGGGGGGACAGGAGCTGTTTCTAGAAACAATAACTCCAATGATTAGGGTCCTGTTTCAGTTCGTGATTGCGAAAAACATAATTTGAATTCAAAATTTCAGAATTCAAATTATTTTTTTTTTTTTTTTTTTTTTTTTTTTTGAGCAATCACGATTGCTTATTGTTCTCACTTGACAGTCCTTGATGTTCCGGTTCCTTTTTCAGCTTGGACCAGGCCTGCAGCACCACCGTCCACCGGCGGCGGCGCGGCTGGTCCTGAGCACTGTCCCCCGGAATCCACTTTTGCTGGGCGGTGGCGTCCATGTCCTACACACGCATGCGCATACACACTCCCCTGCGCGCGCACGCCTTTACACACATACACAAGCCTACGTGCACACACGTAAGCCTACACACACACGCACACAACTATATGCACGTAAGCACCCAGGAGGAGGGACATGCTTGGGCGGGGGAGCCATTTCTAGAAACAATAACTCTAACCTGTAGTGTCTTGTCGCAACTCGTGATTGCGAAAAACATAATTTGAATTCAAAGTTTCGGAATTCAAATTAGAGTTATCTTGTTTTTTTTTTTTTTTTTTTTTTTTTTTTTTTTTTTTTTTTTTTTTTTTTTTTTTTTGAGCAATCACGATTGCTTATTGTTCTCATTTGACCGCTTTTGGTGTCCGTGCTTTTTCAACTTGGACCAGAAGCCTTTGCAACACCACCGCCCACCGTCTGCTGGCGGCGCGGCGCGGCTGCTCCGGTTTTAAGCTATCCGCTTCTCCTGGTCGGAGGCGTCCATGTCCTACACACACGTACGTTCACACACATACACACGCACGACTTCACAGACATCCACTCACACACGCCTACGTGCATACACACAGGTCTACGCACAACACAACTATGAACAAGTAACCGCTCAGGAGGAGAGGCAGACTTGGGGGGGGGGGGGACAGGAGCCGTTTCTAGAAACAATAACTCCAATGAGTAGGGTCCTGACTCAGTTCGTGATTGCGAAAAACATAATTTGAATTCAAAATTTCAGAATTCAAATTTTTTTTTATTTATTTTTATTGATTTCTTTTTATTTTACTTACCAAATTTTCTGTAAAACTCTAAGTTTACAACAGAAAATTTTCATTTGTCTTATTATTAAAATTATTATTTGTCTTATGCAAATTTATCTGGATTTGTCATTTAATTTTTATGAATAAAATGTACCTATAATTAATCGAGTAACAGTTAATTTATAAATTCTTAAATTTCATCAAAGTATGTAGTTAACTACAAATTACTAGATAGCTTTTCTCTTGGTACTTCATGGAAGATAATCTCGTGTGATATCCGAAAAAATATTCTATTCATCGAAGGAAAATTTGTAAGGTACTAAATACCTCAAAGATAAGTCAATAAATAAAATGAATAAATGAAAAAGAAAGTCAAGTTTTCATTTGACTTTAAGAACTCCACTTTTTCTTAACGAAAACGACAGTAAATTTTTTAAATGAATAAAATTTAAGGGAAATAAAATTTTTTACGTTTATTTTGATGTATCACCCCGCCCCCTTCCCTCCCTTCTTCAAAATTTAATATTTTCGTTCTTAAAAAAAATTAATTGGATCATTAGTAGGGAAGGGGATTGAGGATATTTTCAGATTCACAGCTAAAAAACACACTTATAAAAATTTCAGAAATACGTGATTATTTTTTCCATATATTCATTTTTCATGTAAACAAATACGACTTCAATCGTGAAACTTTTTTTTCAACCATCCGAAACATTTAGGTTTTCTTTTTTTTCATCTTTTGGAAAAACAAAACTTGCGAAAGGTTTCCATTCTATGAGTTATAAATTGACTGCAAAATTTTTAATTAGCATTAAGTTGAAGTTTATTAAAAACTTGCATCTAGTACTACTGTGTCAAAGAATGCACAATTTTTATGAATTCTTTGAAAATAGGTTGAAAGGTTCAAAGTTTCAAAGTCATTTGTTTAATGGCTGCAATTTGTGCTATGTATGGATGAAAGACTTGTATTCAAAGTAATATAAAATTTCTATTTATTCAATCACTCAAAGTTTTGAAACTGGAAATTTATGTACTTATTTATTAAAAATACCTGATGCATTAATTTCAGAAAAATAGCTATCCATCCTCAAAATAAACTTTAATTAATCTGTTTGTTATTTTAGGATCCTGTCGATCGCATAAAGTTCTAATTTCTCAAATTCGAATTTCTTTGAGCATGCAGTTTCGTCGGACAAAGTGGAGTAAGTAAAGAACTATTTTCTTCATTTTCTCAATTCAATTAAACAGCCTGTCAAAACCATTCTTCTGAAAGTACGATTGCTGGGACGTAATTTATTTTCTTCTGGCTACAAAGAGAATTTATGCGTATAGATTTCTTGTTATTCTACGCTTAATTGAAACCAAAGATCTTAGAAAGACTTCGAGATTAAACTGTGAGGAGTAGCATTAATTTTGTGATTAATTTCCGAATTAAATGCTTCTTTTCTTACTCAATCATTTAAATAGTAATTTTCTTGAGTTTGGAGCATTTTTTTTCTTTTTGTTTCGTCGTTGCATTTTATTAATCCTTTCACATTTTAAATATTTTCAGTTCTAGATGGTAAATAATTGCGTGTCAGTAAAATATCCGGTGCTTCATTTAACAAAATTCGTCACTATTTGATGATAGAATACGAAAACATGAAGAAATCATTTAAAGTGCTTTGATCTTGAAATTACTTTGATCTTGGGTGAAATTAAAAGTAATCATCGAATAAAGATGAAATAAAATGTGTTAAGAGAAACTCAAGACAAGATTTGAGTCTTGATAATCATGAAACTGCATTCTTTTTAACTCGTTTCTACAGCAAGTTATTGCTGAATGCAGTTATTTTGCAGTAGACATTTTGAAATTACAAATCATTTTTTCTTTTCAATGCACTTAGGATGAATTTGACATTTGATGATGAAGTAGTAAAATTTAGAGTTATTAAAATAAAAAAAAAGCTCGAAAAAAATTCCTTTTTCTAATAATATTGCTTCGTTAATGCATTTAGCACGAACCAATGTTGTAAACCTGTTGGATAATTTATGTAAACTTTTTTGGGTCACCCCACGAAAAAGTGTCATTTTGTCCCGCACGTGACGGTTCATATACATGCAGTATTGCCAGATGGTCAAATCCAGATTTCCCCAATTCCCTTCCAATTTTTCCTCAAAAAGCGATGTTTTCTACCAAAATTCCCCAAATGCAAAAATTATTTTTCCACTAATATTTTCATAAAATGAATCGACTTCCTCTAATATTTTTGTCTCTTGAAAAAAAAAATTTCCCCAAATAGCCAAATTTTCTTATAAAATTCCCCAACTTTTCTTCACATTTTTTTTTTTTTTTTGTCTTCTTTATCTTTATCTTTTTTTATCTTTACTAATAATAAAGCTGAAAGTCTCTCCGTCTGGATTTCTCTCTGTCCGGATCTGTTTCTGTCTGTCAGGATCTCTAACGCGCATATAGCGCCAAGACCGTTCGGCTGATTTTCATGACATTTGGCAAAGAATTAGTTTGTAGCATGGGGGTGTGCACCTTTAAGCGATTTTTTGAAAATTTGATTTTGTTCTTTTTCTATTCCAATTCTATTCCAACATTTTCCCGAGCATAATTATCATAAGATGGACGAGTAAATTACCAAGTTATCACAACGTGGAATCGTAACGTGAGCAAGCCAATTTGCGAGAAATTCATCACGCATTATTTGTAAATATACAGGAGGACCAAAAGACCTTTTAATTTTCTACTACGGGCAAAGCCGTGCGAGTGCAACTAGTCATAAATACAAGCGCCTGACCAAGAGATAAGAAATGACCAAATATTTTTTTTCTACTCGCATTTACTACTCTGCTTCTGTATGTACATTTAAACTATGATTTTTGTATATATTTATCCAAGAACACTCTTCATCACGCTTATTTTTACCTGTTTCACGTATCAACTAGTTACTCACGCAGAACATTAATGAGAATTCCATAGGATAATATTCCACATAATGCGAAATGCGAATTCCATAAAGTTGAGCAAAGCTAACCCAACGCTATTTGATACAAACAATGTTCCCACTACTTCTTGACGCGATTTTAATACGAAAAAAAATCTTTTTTCCCGAGGTTTTTTTTCCCCCAGGTTTTCTCCAATGAAAAAAATTTTCCCCAAAGAATTCCCCGAAATGGGGAAATTTCCCCCAATCTGGCAACTATGTATACATGGTAAGATCCAAAAGCAATGAGCCTTTGTTTAAAAAGACAGATTTAGTGAACTGATCGGTACAACTAACTAAGAGTTTTAAAAATAGACACCTATTACGACAATACACTTCTGTGGGCGGCTTTTCTAGGGCTCAAAGGCACTGCTAGGGTTGCATTTGTACCAGCTTGTATGTCCTCGATGAAGTCGAAACTTTTCTTTTCAACTCTGGTTTTAATAGTAGAAACAAGAAGAAGTCAGGAGGTAACACGCCTGGACTGTAGGAAACCTGGGGCACCACGGGAAAGTGGACTTGGACCTTCTTTAGTCAGAACTCCCTTCCCAAGTTTCGTGCAGACTTTCCGCATGTGCAACTCCTCCGTAAATATGCGTTGCACCGTTGTCTCCGATAAGTCCAGGGCCTTTGCTACTTGGTAGAGACTCAAACGCCAGTCCGTAATCAAAAATCCATACACTCGTTGCACGTTCACGGCAGTACGGGCTGACAACGGGCGTCCACAGACTGGGATTCGTCAATCACCACTTTCCGGCCTTACGAAAGGCCTCGTGCGTGCGGATAAGACAGACACTCAGTCCCAAACGCCAGCTAAAGCATTGAGAACGATTGGGAAGAAAACCGGAGACAAAATTTCATCGCTTTGAGTTGCTCTGACGAGCTTTCCATATCGCACGTGTCACGCGTCACCGTTGAGGGGTTACTGTTAAGGCCGATGTTGCCGCTCCGAAAGCTGGGAGGCAACTGACCTGCGTTGCGCTGTAAAGTCAACAACCCCCACTGCCGTCGCTGTCAAGCGGAGCGTGCTTCAGGGTGTGGTGCATGCGTCAGTATAATGTGAGGTTCATTACTTTTGGATCCTACCAAGTATTTCATCAAAAATAATAATTTAAAATGATAATAAACAATATTTTACTACTTAATGAATTACAAACGTACGTGTGATTCCTTAAGCAAACGATTTCGTAATTACCTTTTAAAATTATTACTTTTTGATGAAATATATAAACCGTTACTCACGGACAAAGTGACTACTTTTTCGTGGAATGGCCCAATGCATATTTTTTCCCCAACGATTTTAATTATTGTTTCTTAACAAATGAGGTATGTTTCTTTTACATTGAAACCTTTGATGTTAAAATCTTTAACTTCTTTTGTCATTTTTATATTAATGGAGCAAAAATATTAACTAATTCCTACAGCAAGTTACAAGAAGTTAACTTTGGATGTCCCGCACGTGAAGGAAGCAAATAAATTAAATTTCATGTAACAAAATTATTTAATGAAAATATAACTGTGTCAGGAGCATATTCATATCAAAAGTAAAGATTAAAAAATGTGTTTACCCCTGTTTAATTAAAATATTAACAGATATGACAAAATGTTGAGGAAATTTAAGCGTCTGATTGTGTCTCGCACGTGACGGTAGAATGGCCCTTTTAAATCTCCTAAGTGAAAGCAAGGTAAGTTAATACGCTACAAGTTTAAATTACACATTATTTAAAAAATAAACGTTAATAAAGTTTGCTAAAGTATTATAAATATTACTCCAAAAGGTTACCTAGAGGTTAAGAGAACTTAAAATCTAACATAGTTTTACCTTTGAGATACTGTCAATGGTTATTGCGTTATTTTACACGAAAATATATGGAAAATGGAATGGGGGAGACCGGGGCAAGATGACGAGCCGGGCAAGATGACGAATGCCTTAATTTTTCCGTTTTAAACTAGGTAACTGCATCAACTGCATGCTACTGGCTCTCGTATCCGCTGTTCGTTCAGCAATAGTATAGAGACGCTGAAATCGCCATATTTGTGTTAGTTCTGAAGCTCTGATTGTTTACCGTTGCCACGATATAACTTTTATGCATGTGTAAATAAGCTCTACTGCATATACATATATGATATATCGTGTCTCTTGAGTATTTAAGAGTAACTTAGTTTAAATACTACATATTACCATTAATATATGTCAATTAATCGCCTTCTGTTATGGCAACGGAGAAGAATCCGTTCAAACAGGAAGTCTAGGGCAAGATGACGAACAGCAACGCGGGGCAAGATGACGAGCTTGCCTACGAGTATTGCCCGTGTTTCGGAATTTATTAAACTAACTATGTTGTCCACTTTATTAAATTCCTGTAAACGCTGTCTGTTTTTCCACGCGACCTTGCGCTTCTCCTCTGGGGCTAAAAGACGCATTGAATCAAGGTAGGTATCGTTCGAAAGTAGGTGACCAAGGGTTATTTATAAACTAGTTGACCAAATGACTAATTGAATGAATTAAACCAAGCAAAGAATCTCCTGCTCTGCTGATTATTGACAATCGTTATCTCACAAAACTTTGCATGCTATCTTATATCGCAGTGAAAAAACATTATCATGGTCGGGTTGCCATTTCACACATCCCATCGTCTCTAGCTCCTGATACGTCATTTTTCTGCCCATTAAAAACCTACACTGTTAAAACTACAGGTTGCATTCGGCACCTTTCAGGGGTGAAACGCTTGTTCACCAGCGGCACCCAATACGGAGCCGAAATTGCACCTCTAACTAGGGTGAAAAACAGGCACCTTTCAAAAAGTAGGCAGCCGGGGTGAAAAGAATGAACCTTCGGAGAGAGAAATGGCACCCTTACTGTAGATCCTCCCCCCCCCTCCCCCGTATTGTGTGCTTTTTTTTAATATAATTGTGTTTTTTTTTAATAGTTTTGTTTTGATTCATGATAGTCTACGTTTTGCACACTTTTCACATTGCATGAATTCAGTACTGGAAATGATTAAAACTTGTAATTACAGCATTTGATCATATTTCAGAGTTTTCAACATAGTTAAGGAGTGCTCATTGCTTTAATTCATCTGATCGTTCTCTACATCAGTGTTTCTCAACCTCTTTTGACCCACGGGTCGGTAAAAGCAAATGAAAAACATTGCGGACCTGTGAAATTTTTATCCTTTTCTAAAAAATAAATAATAATAATTATAATAGCTCTCGGGGCGGTAAAAAAACTTGTGAAAAAACTCTGCGTACTGATAAGTTTTTTTTTTTTTCTGCAAAGTAATATTAAAAATGAATAAAACAATAAATATCTACAGACTTTATTTGGTATCCAAGAATTGTCACAAATATATTTAAAGTTAAAGACGAGTAATTATTTCAATAATCATAGTTAAGTTAATGATTATTTGTGAGAAATAACCGCACCGAAAGTAAAGTGTAGATGTACTTATGGAATTATTTACATGAAGAGCCAAAAATATTCTGGGATATTAAAGTCACGGAAAAACAAAATCCTTTCTCGAACGTTAAAAATTTCAATCAAGAGTAACAATAAAATAAAATGCATATGAAATTTTTCGACAGTTGAAAAACCTAAAGAAATAAGAAATTCCTAACGCTAACGAAACATCATACGCTAACAGGAAATGATTCAAACACTTGAACGAAAAAGAAAAAAAAAGCTAGACGGAGAGAGATTTCCTTTTTATTATTGCACTCGCTGTTGTGTAGTAATCTACGAAGCACAAGAATCATTTTATTTAGGTTCTCACTTGTTGATTAGTGATAAATTGCGGTTATTATTTTGGTGATTAAATGTTGCTTATCGAGTACTCAAGAAAATAATGATAGATATATTTAGTAGCGTTTTTAATGATGGAAATTTCACGACAGTAACGGTCAACTGAAAATCAACAACTAACGGTACTACGATATCGTAACGGACTAACGGTAACTAAAAAGCATTAAACGTACTTTTAACTATGTTTGAAAGCCCTAAAAGCTACGAAGTGATCAAAAGCTGTACTTACTTGTTATTTTAAAGAATTATCCTAGAAAAGTTGAGATTTAATCCAATAGTGTACTTCATTCAATGTGAAAGACATAGAAGCCACGCTTAGATGCAACCTATCATTCGTCCGCCATATTGAAGTGGTTGAATGGTGAATATATGCCGGAAGCGCATGCGCTAGCAAGTCATTTTGCGATTGCTTGCTGTTTTGGCACCCCTGTCTACGATTGTCTGCTGTTTTCGCACCCCTGCTCTACTTCCTGGCTAGTATTGCACCCTTGGGCCTCATGCTTTCACCTTAGGGGGAATATATTCACTCGTCTGGAACCTCTGGTTATAACAGTGTACTATAGCCAAGCATGTGACAACTTTATGGTCATTCATCAAGGACAAACTATCACAGAAAAAAAAATACTGGTGAGCTTTTGAGCACCGCATACTTCAAAGCAGCTATAGTTGGAAATGCCGATAAAGGGTTTAAAGAATGAGGTATCGAGTCTCATAATTTTCTTGTTTTTTAGCGGACTATGACGTTGTTGGCTCTGAAACTGAATAATAGTGCTAATCCTCAGACCTTGGGAGTAGAAAACCAACATATAAACCCTCCAGACGAAGCAGAAGTTATGGCAAATGCTGATTCCGATACACCAAAGAAGCATGTTAGTGTTTTTGATTTCAATGCATTGCTTAAAGCAACACAATGGCGAGAAAACAAAAACTGAAGCTCAAACATTCTTACAAGCACACCCGTCAAAGAATTGTCAGAACAAGGAGCAAAGCGGGAAAAAAAAGAATTATTAAAAAAAAAAAAAAAAACAGGGAAAATAAGCTCGTGAAGTAAAAAAGGGAGTAAAAAAAAAAAAACTCAGACCAAATTCCTGTAGGCCCAAGTCTATTAGTGCGGGCCCGTATTCATGCCAAGCAATGCAGTAGCAACAAATTCAAAGAATAGTGTTCTAAGATTCCTTGCTTGGAAAATGGAATTTTGAGACCCTCCAACAGAAGAATGGATCCAGAGCTGTAAAAGTCAAGAGTGGTGGCATGAGGAATGTTCCAATCATGAAAATGGTATTTTTATTTGTGTCTATTTTTAGCTGCAGAACTTAACACTTGAACATTACGCTACAACGTATTACGCTTAATTTGATACTTAGTATGATGTTAAAATACAGTTATCATTTGTAAAACTAGGTAACATATTTAAAACATAAAATATGTTCAACCTTTTTCAACGTTGTCATCTTGCCCCTAGGTCAAAGTCATCTTGCCCCAGTACTGGGGCAAGATGACGATTTGTTAAGGTTATGAAAAATAAAAATATCCTTCGTTATTTTTATTTGAAAAATTAAATGGCAATATATTTAATACTACAAAGGACTACTCTAACAGCTCATGTAAAATTTATTTTTCTATCCTTAAAAATAAATTAATAAACCACGAAAATTGTTAGCATAGTCATCTTGCCCCGGTCTCCCCTACTTCTTGTTTCCGCAAATAGAGATGCACAAGGTATGCCTACTTGTAAGGCTTGTTGTTGATTTGTTGAAATGCAAAACAAAAACAATAAAATGCAATAATAGCATATTAGTTTTCTGTATTTTGACGAAAGTAACAGTGTCGAGAAAGGATCATTTTTTGCGGACATTCTTCCAATATTGCGTACATAAAGAAGATCTTGAACGTATTTTTAACGGGAACTTTCTCCCAACGAATCACGAAAGCACCTTAAAAATTATTTACAAGCCGTTCTGTTGCTTCATTTACTTTTTATCTTATACATTTCAATTTCTTTTTATTATTAATAATTATCTTACTAATTATTAACATTATTATTATTATTATAAATAATTATCTTATTTATTATTATTATTAATTTTAGTTTTCAGTATTACTATTTCTTTCATTGTTATTATTATTATTGTTATTATTAATTTTAGTTCTCAATATTACTATTTCGTTTATTGTTATTCTTATTATTATTTTAATTTTTAATATTACTGTTTCTTTTATTGTTACTATTATATATTATTTATATTATTGTTGTTGTTGTTGTTGTCTTTTTTTGACCGATTTTGAAAAATTTCTGGACTTGTTCCATTTTCCCCCAAACTATCCTGCAAACATATCTCCTCTTATAAGATGTAATTGTTGAAAAAGTAATAACAAATGATTTTACTTCGAAATAGTTTATATCTCTTTAACCTTAAATCGAAATTTATTCCTTTTCCGAGATTCTTAAGAATATCAGACACAATACTTTTAAATCAACAAACAAATGTCAAAATCCAAAAAGAACACGCTAACTTCCTCTTTAATTACTTAAATGAAAACGACTTATTATATTGCTGAGCAAAAAAAAATCGTAAACTCTTTCTTCTCCCAAAGTAACCTTTCGAAAATTAAAATAAACTCTCTCGCATTCCATCGACACTTTACATTTGAGAAGTGAAAAAAAAAGTAAGTCTCATGACTTGAATTTAAAAGTTCGAAATGCTTTGCATGCAATTGATGTCTCATTAAAGCCTCCTGAATTGCTCATTTATCATTTCAAATGCAAAACAGAAGAATGTAAATGCGCAATATTCTTTAAGAAGAAATAATATCGTTCGTCTCTAAAATTTTTCTTACATTTTTGGAAAACACTCAGTGTAAAAAGCGTGATTTTATGATACATTTTATCATACATTTTGTTTTCTCTAAGAAAATATTTGAGAAGTAATTGATCTTTTAACAGATTTTATAACAATGTTTTTAAGGGTTTAGAACAAAAATCCTCTTATATATATATATATATAATAGCCGATGATCGAGTAACGCTCCTGACGTCACCAACAATGAAACTTGCGCCACGACATGATAAGACTCCTATATATACGAGCCGAAGCATCAGCTTAAGATTAGCCATTTTGGATCGGAGCGCGTGTTTGCGTGGTTGTCTTTCTGGCGAGTTATCGCGTTTGGGGTTTTTTCATTGTGAGCAATTATTAGCGGCACACGTGAATTGTTTATTAAATAAAATATTATTTTCGGCAAATTTGGCAAAATCCGAAACTTTTCTGTAGTAATCCAAACAGTGCAACAATGAAAATTCCGATCCAAAATGGCTCAACTTAAGCCGATGCGTCGCACAGTGGTTCAAAACGACAAAAAAGCGGAAAAAATTCAATAACTTTGAATATTCTCAAAAAATGCTTTGGAAAATTGTTGCATGGTAATATTTATCTTCCTGCTTGCTGATCGTATACACTGAGAAACCCCGATTTTACGTCCCTCGAATCTACGTTTTCCCCACATTTTACGTTTTTTATCATCAGGTCCCAGTTTTTCCGTACACTAATAATATTAATTTAACACGGATGGAAAGTTTGTTATTTATGAATTTCTCGCATTTTACGTTTGCCCTCGGTAGTTAAAAAAAAAAAAGAGAAAAAATGTTTTAAAATCAAGAAAATTCCCTCTGTGCATTTTTAAACATAATCCACTCTGATGAAAGTTAATCCATGGAAACAGAAACGCTGTGGCTCCGTCCGTATCTGACTTTATGGACTGAAGATGAACAAGAAGAAGAGGAAACAGAACTTGTATCTTCTTTCAATACTGCATTTAAGAGCTTAATAATAGTGAAAGACAATTTCCTTTATCATGAAAACCAGGAAAAAACTTTACAAAATGTTCCAATCCTGGAAGATGCTGTACTTTGGATACAATGACTCATAATTACTGACTATTTTCAACCTAAACGCTCGGATTCGTTATTTAATGTGTTAGAATGATCTAAACTGGTGTGTACAAAAATGTTCTTTTCGTAAAATATCTTATTTTTACATTTTATAAGTGTCATCGTAGCAACCTTTATTACTATTTTTGTTTTCTTATCTGATTTTTGCTTTTTATACATTTCCTGTATTTGACGTTTTCCCATGTTTTATGTTTTTGGATTTGAATTGACGTTTTTCCACATTTTATGTATTTTATGTTTGATTCAGGCCTCTGAGAACGTGAAATCGGGGTTTTTCTGCAATATTTTCTGGCAATGTTGACAAACTGAGAACAGCTTTATACTAGAATGATTTCGAAAAAGAAATCAGAAATTTCAAACGTTTAATGATTTTCTAATTTCATTGTTTTATGAACAGAATGGTTATTTAACTTTTTATATAGATTTCTGTATGAGTTTTAAAAAAAATGTTCTCATATATATCTTCTTTAAAGCCAAACAGTTCCGAAAATTGTTATTTTCAGGTTACTACTGCATTGCATGTAGAATAATGCGCCGCATTAAGCCATAACAACACGTAAATCTGTTTAAAAAAATCCTCTATATTTATAGAGGAATGTTTCAAAAGCCCCAACTTTCGGAAACAGTAAACAAACGTTTTTAGGCTCTCCTGCAAGGTAGTGAAATTGTGACATACGTTAGTCTGGAGCATGTCAAATTTGATGACCAATTTCGTTGATAAAAAAGCAATTTACCCCCGTCATACCGTTACGGGTTATTTTCTAACTTACTATATTGGTATTCGTAAATAGCGTAGATCGAACAAAAACATCTGCCAGGACTGCAGTCGCAAGTGGTCGCAGCTAAAATTTTGTTGTTTATTTACAGGAAGGAATAAACTATTGATGTATGTAAATTTTAGCTCACCGGAAACCGCCGATAAAAGTATATTCCACAATACTTTTCATTATATTTTTTAAAAAATGTTTTTTTATTTCAGGTAGTTTTTAATTTTGATGAATTTTTAATTTTTAACTACGATGTAATATGCATCCCATAAGTGTGAAAAACCAATCAGAAATGACTTTTATTAAATTTTAGTCCTCCTTTTTGAACGAATGAATTAAAACTGAAGTATACGTCGTACGTCCGAAAAAAGTAAAAACGCAATTGTTCAACAATCTCTGCTTTTCTTTTGTAAAAACGAATTTTTTTTTTTTTTTTTCAAAAAACTCTTTTGGAGTAAGTTACTACAACTCAAGGGCTAAGTAATTACGGCATGAAATATTTTTTATCTTAAAACTTAAAAATGGATATTTTTTTCGCCCTTGAACCACTGTGCGTCGGCCTATCTATATAAAGGCTCTACGACATGATAATTTGATAATATGTTTTGGCAATGTTTGACATGCCGGAAAATGCTTTATTTTGACAAGGCTGAACTGGATTCGGTAACTTAACTGGCAAGACTGTCATTTCAGGGGAATGAAAAAACGAAAAAGGAGTCAACAATAAACACTATCTACTGGAGTTCATGGTTGATCCACTGGATTTAGGGATAAAATTTCAACTATTAAAATATCACCAAACAGGCAATTGCGTTGTTCAAATGTAGAAGCAATTTTCACCCGTCATACCTTGACAGGCGATTTTTTAGTGTTTTATATAAAAGTAAAATTTCATGCGTTTTCTTATATTGTATACCCCTAACTTTTAGCAATATGTTTGAATAAAATAAAACTGAATTTGGCTTGATTAAGCCTGATGAACTTCTTTTATGGATGCTCATAAACGTAAAAAATGAAATAAATTGATTGTCAAGTTTTTGCTAGTAGGGTATACCGACCAGTGAATGAACAATTAAGCACAATTTCATTTTTTAAACATCCTAGTAATTTTAAATTCTATACTATACAGATCGTGATAGTTAAAACATTTTAATTGATCTATGTAAATATCTCTAAAAAATCGCGGGAACTTAAATGGTACCGCTTCCGACTTTTTTAAGTGTTTAAAGAAAAAATGGCACAACGACCCAGTGAATGAACACCTCGAACCAATAAATGAACACAAATTGGTCAAGTGAATGAACATGATAAATTTTGATTCAAAAAGAAACTAAGTTTCTTTGAGATCTGTCTATCTATCTATCTATATAACTATCTATATCTATTTATCTATCTATTTATATAACTATATATCTATCTATATCTTTTTATATCTCTATCCATCTATCAATATACCTTTCTATCTATTTTTCTATCTATCTATCTACGTATCTGTATCTAGCTATCTATATATTTATGTATCTATCTATCTATTTACTTATATATATATATATATATATATATATATATATATATATATATATATATATTTACTTATCTATATATATGTCCACTTATCTACTTATCTATATATATATATATCATTATATATCTATCTATCTATCTATATGTCTGTCTACCTAACTATCTACCTATTTATGTCTGTACATCTAAATATCTACCAATCTATTATCCTAATCAATCTATTTATCTATCTAACTGCTTTTTTACCTGTCTATCTATCTACCTATCTATATATATACCTACTATCTATCTCTATATCAATCTCTCTACCTAGATATCTATCTCTATATTAGTCTCTCTATCTACCTATCTATCTATTAACCACTACCTATCTACTTATCTATCAATAAATCTATCGATCTATCTATCAACCTACTTATTCCATCTCTATATTTATCTACCTATATATCTATTTACCTCTTATCTTTTATATATCTGTCTCTACATCTTCCTCTATCTATTTATCTATCTATCTACATACAAACATACATACATATCTACCTATCTATTCTCTCTCTTTGTATATATATTTCTATTTCTCTATCTCTCTATCTACCTGTCTATCAAGAGAGATAAAGATCTAGAAAGATAGATGAAGGTAAGTAGGTTAATATACAGATAGAGATATAGATAGATAAAAAATAAAACTCAGTAAAAAGTGCATTGTTTACAAAGACAAAAATAAACAAATTATAAAATTTATAATGAAATACATAAATAAATAAGCATATAAAACTATCTGCATTACAAAAAAGTACAAAAATGAAAATATCTCAAAGAAACTTCAAATTTCTTTTTAAATGAAAAGAAATTTTGTCATTGTTCATTCACTGGGTTTTCGCAATTTTTCGTACCCAGTGACTGAACAACCCTCTACCTGAAAATCTACGCATTTTGCATTGACTGAAACAATTTAAATCCATAGCCTAAATATGTATACTTAATTTTTTTTTCGTAGAGTTAAAAAATAAAATTTATCAATAAAAATAATATGTATCAAAATAATTGCTAGCACGAAACCAGCCTTATTATTTTGAAAGAGAGAAAGAACGATTCACGGCAGTAAAAATTTCAATTTTTTCCAGGAAAAAAATACGTATCCAAAGTAACCAATCAGGTGTCAAATAGCTTAGAATATCAATAAAGAACGCTTTTGTAGTAAATTTATTCAGAAAAAAAAATTTTGGAAGCTTATTTTTTTTTTTTTTTAAATGACGTGCTGTTCATTCACTGGGTGGCGTTCACTCACTGGTCGGTCTACCCTATGTTTCATAAAATGTGCTATTTTTTCCGAAACGCAAATTAAGATTCACTGACCCATACGTTAGAACTAACTTCCCCTATTTTTAAACATAATGGCTAGTCACAAAAAAACTGCAACTTTTTTGTTTTTAAATTTGTAAAAATATGTTTTAAACATTATACTATAGCCAAAGATTTGTGAGAGAAAAAAGACAAGAATTATTAAACAATTGGCAACCCTGACACCATAATATTTTATATTAAACAATTGGCAAACCTGACACCATAATATTTTTTTTTTCATTGTTTACTTTAGTTATACGTGTTTTTAATTGTAAAGTAGAGGGCCCAAATATCGCCAACTTAGGGTAGTTAGCTTACCAAATTATAAATATGTCGCAAATAAATATTTAATTGGTATGAAGATGTTGTGATATTACGTGGCTAGATATTTACGCAATAAAACTTTTAAACAATTAGAATGTTAAGCATCTTCTTCTTCATCAGCACAACAGCCTGGTGCAGGCCAAGGCTTTCTCCGTCTGCTTCCTCCAGGCGGTATGACACGTTGCCAGGTTTCTTCACCTGTTCACTCCCAAAATTTTAAGGTCCTTCTCAACACTATCCAAGCCACCTAGTTGGCTGGTCTTCCCCTTCTCCTTGTACCCTCAATCTTTGAAAAAGTTAGCTTTTTAACCGGGTCCAGATCTGCACGCCTAAATACGTGCCCCAGCCATCTGATTCTATTGGCTTTTATTACTCTTAAGATGTTGGGTTGTCTGTATTTACGGTATACTTCAAAGTTATATAAACTTCTCCAAGTGTCATTTTCTTTTACTGCTCCAAAAATTGCCCGAAGGATCTTTCTTTTAAAAATGAGAAGTCTGTTTTCCTCTGTTTTATTAATTGCCCATGTCTCACTACCGTATAAAATGATCGGTCTTATGAGGGTTTTGTATAGGTTTATTTTTGTATTAATGGAAAGGAGCTTAGATTTTAATTGGCTCTTTAAGCCAAAGTAGCATCTATTTGCCATCAAAATTCGATTTCCGATTTCAACGTTAAACTCATTCTTACTGGTAATAAGTGCACCCAAGTATTTAAACTGGTACTTAAATTTTTTTTTTATTGTTTACTTTAGTTATACGTGTTTTTAATTGTAAAGTAGAGGGCCCAAATATCGCCAACTTAGGGTAGTTAGCTTACCAAATTATTGTCGCAAATAAATATTTAATTGGTATGAAGATGTTGTGATATTACGTGGCTAGATATTTACGCAATAAAACTTTTAAACAATTAGAATGTTAAGCATGCAGTTATAAAATAACTGAATGATAACCTTTTTATTTTCTAAAAAGATGTTCTTAATTTTTCCCACCAGGTGCTCCTAACATCACCAGCATAGAAAGTGTTAAAAAATCAAAGGAATAATTTATGAACAAATATTATTTTACTTTTTATATGCATTTGCATGCACTGTAAAACATGTTGTGGGCAAACAAGCTATAATCATAGAAATTACAAAATGTTTGTCTCTTTCTTTTTCATGAAACCAAAGAAAACACTTCTTAAATCTTAAACACACCTTTCACCATGTTTATCACATGAATAAAATCCTTCACAAATGCCACATTATGATTTGTCATTGTCATACTGTCGCCCTCATCCGCTCACGCGTAGGGTGGCTCATCGTATAATCAGCCGACAGGTTGAATTAATAGAATGTATTCTCTTTTTCGCGTCTACTTTCTATTTAGTTTGAATCAGGTCAACAAAATTGTTTAGTAACATGCAAAACTATCAGAATATCTTCTATATGTTGCCTAGGTTTCATTCATTAACATTTGAGCTTCAAATATTACCATAAGTTAAATAAATGAAACCAACGTTTTGGGCTTTCCTCGGATGATTTTTCATCCAAAAGCTCACACTTCTTTGCATTGAAAAAGGTGTTTCTTGTACCTCCGAAACATGTGTTTGCAGTAATTTGCAATTTTTGCGCATCAAAACGCTGGTTTCATTCATTTAATTTTCAAGCACAAAGGTATTTATTTGTTATCAGCGATACCCCCACGGCTTTGCCCGCGGTAGAAAATTAAAAGGTTATCATACTGTATATTTACAAATAATGGATGATGAATTTCTCGCCAATTTGCTATGTTAATTTGCTCGCCCTTGTTATGGTAATTTGCTCGTCCACGTTATAGTATTTTTCTCGTCCACGTTATGGTAATTTACTCGTTCATGTCATGATAATTTGTTCGGTGAAATGTTCTTAAAATTGGAATAGAAAAAGAACAAAATCGAATTTTTGGAAAATCGCTTCGAAGTGCACACACTTGTACTACAAACTAATTTTGTACTAAATTTCATGAAAGTCGGCAGAACGGTTTAGGAGCTATGCACGTCACAGAGATCCAGACAGAGATCCGGACAGATATCCCGCCAGAGATCCAGACTTTGAGTTCTATTAATAGTAAAGATTACCATAAGTGTTGTAATTGAGTTTGTTTCAATTTACCCCATGTTTCCTGTTAGTCCAACTGAAACTACACGCATTAGTAATTTATTAATTGTAAGATAAATTTAGAAAAAAGCACCAGTCAACAAAATCCACTAGAATCCGGGCTCTCTCTCTGACAATATATTAATAACTAGTGGTACCCGCTCAGCTTTGCCCGTAGTTGAAAATGAAAAGGTCATTCGGTTCGCCTGTATATTTACAAAAAGTGGATGACGAATTTCTCGCCAATTTGCTATGTTCATTCGCTTGACAATGTTACGGTTCCACGTCATGATAATTTCGTAATTTAACTCTTCCATGTTGTGATAATTTGCTCGGTAAAGTTTTCTGAAAATGGGAATAGAAAAAGAACAAAATCGAATTTTCAAAAAATCGCTTCGAGGTGCACATCCCTATGCTACAAACTAACTGTGTGCCAAATTTCATGAAAATCGGCTGAACGGTCTAGGCGCTATGCGCGTCACAGAGATCCAGACATCCTACAGACAGAGAGACTTTGAGCTTTATTATTAGTAAAGAAGATAGATTTCACAGTCGCATTTTTACTCGCGTAAAACATCACATAAAACACTCACGTAAAACTCTCACGTAGACACATTTAAAATCACGTATACAACAAAATATTACTGATTTTGATGCCAAAGAGCTTCTAATAGATTTTCCCTGCATATATTTTCAAAATATTAATACAATAAAGGGTGAAACACAATGAAAGAAGTATCAGTAGTGGACTCGTATCTAATATGCGCGCACTGAAGATTTAAAAGATTGTTTTGCAAAAGGAATCGTCTTATTTAAGTTATGTAACAGTTCTAAATAAACGGAACCCTCATCCATTTCAAACTTCTTAAAAATGCATTGTATACTTACAATTTTCTGTTACTGTGTTTCCTTTACACATTTTTAGATTAATTTAATCTCTTTGTTATTTTAGAACAAGTTGTTTGAATAGAAAAATTATTCTTTTCCTACCAAATCCCGATTTCATTCAAACGTAGTTTTATTTCTTAAAGTCCTGAGTAACTAAAAATCTATTTTCCTTACCGGGTCAATTCAATGAAACATCCTGTCAAAGCCATTCTTTAGAAATGTACGATTCCTTAGACGAGGAATTCTTTTTCTTGTAATTATACAGAAATTTTATTCTTCCTTTTCTTCACTTAATTGAAACCAAATCTTTTGAAACATTTCCAGCTTACATGGAGACAAAAGAATGCAAATGCATTAATATCGTGATTATTTTCCGCATTAATTTCTCCCTTTGTTTGTCGGAAATGTGAATGGTTATTTTCTTCAGCTTGAGAATCACCATTTTTTTTTTTTTTTAAGGAACACACATTACATTGTTCTCACTTCTGATACTTTCTAATTTAATTAGTACAGATCTTTTTTGCTCCAATAAAATAATTAAGTTTCTTTCATAAAAGCTTTTATTATATTACGAATATAAAGACAAAAAAATTTCTATAGATCTCACGGCTGATTTTAATGGTTAATTTGCTGTATTGCCCGGCTTTGCACGGTCTACCTTGAAAATAAAAGTTTTGTCAAGTGACGCATGTTCAACAATCAGGCTTTAATTAGAGAAAAAAAATACTACAAATTTCTCGTCAAAATAATCATTCTCAAAGAAAGAAAACGGCAAATCAAAAGTTGCCTTAGAAATTAAACGAAACCTTCCATAAATATTTTATTTAGTCACAGCTGAGAAAAAAAAATCGCGCAAATGATAATTTTCCGATATGAAAATGGAGTTCCATTAAGCTTAAAAGTGGTTTTTAATTTTTCCCCCCCCGGTGATTTTACAACCTTTTTTTTTTTTTTTTTTTGGAATCCGTAGAAACGGAGTAAGCTCTGTACGTATTTTTCACGGGCTTTCGAATGGGACCTAAATTAAAGAAATCGGATAATTATTTCGGGTAGAAAGAGCCATTTATTGCCATTTTCGACCTTTAAAATTGAAATTCGAACGGTTCGGTTCTTTTTTCGGCGTTCGAAAGCCCCCCTACGTTCCTTCTCGGGTGCCCAAGAATCTCCCTTCCAAATGTGGTCCAGATCCGACGAAAACTGTAGATTTGTATAGGGAACATACAAACATGAACACACATACAGTGGCTACCAAAAGTGTTTGTACACTTTGAAATTTTTTAATAAAACCAAAATTACACAAAACTGGTTTCGAATATGAAGTGCAATATTTTTTTCACATCATTCCTATATCATTCTAAATAAAACCCTGTAGTTTTTTCAAAATATTGACGGATCTTCTTTTTGAAATGGGTCAAAAAACGAAGAGACAGAGAAATAATACGCCACAAAAGTTATCGTACACTCAATTATTTTCGAATAAATTCATGATTAAAATTATCATATGTCGTTTTTTACTTCCTTTTACAAAAAAGGAAGTATTGTATTCGCAAAAAAAAATTTCACTCAAAAATTGACCTTAATTTCCAATTTACTCACCCCCGAATGAATATTGAGTTTTTTTTTTTTTTTTTTGACTCTACCACACGTGGATAAGTGCCTAAGAGCGTATAGACACGCGAAATATTCATAATGATGATTCTTGAGTTAATTACAACGAATTTTCTAATGACGTCTGTATGTATGTATATGTATTTATGTATATGCGTACGTGCGTATGTATGTCGCATAACTCAAGAACGGAATGTCCTAGAAAGTTGAAATTTGGTACGTAGTATTGATATTATTTTTGCATTGTGTTGACCTTTAAAAGTCATTTGCTTTAATTTTTTGTTTATTTATTGCTTAATATTGTGCTTATTATTTTAAAGTGGCTGGTATTTGTAAAAAACCAAACACCATTCGAAATTCGAATATTTTCCTCACAGTAGCGGTAAATTGGTTTGAAATGTCTCTAAATTAGTTAATTTATTCCATTCTATGGTAAAGTGCTTGATAAAATGCTTTAAAGAAAAGAATCGGACCGAAAACAAGGTAAGAAACGTTCAACCGGCAAAGTTGGCAAAACGTGATTGGAGATTTACAGTTGAAAAAATTATGAAAAATACACATTTGAGTGCTGTAAAAGTTTCTGCAGAGTTAAATGAAAATATTTACATTTAATTGTCGCTTAAAATTGTTCGCCAAGTTCTCTGATTAGCTAAATTAAATGGGACCTCTTTCCGCAGAAATTTTCTTGGCCGTGCGAAAAACAGAAAGCTTACGCTTTTCGTCGCAAAATCAATGATAAATAAGCTTAACACGTTTTGGAATTACGTCTTACTTAGAGAAGAAAATAAATTCAACATTTTTGGTTTAATTGTTTCATAATTATAAATTGAAGAAAAAATTAGGAACTTAATCTTTAGAACTTATAGTTGGACCAGTTAATCAGGACGGTGAAGGTGTTCTTGTGTGAGGGTACATATCAACATCAGGACTTGATAGTTTGGAATTTTTTGATGAAATAATGAATCATGCTGTTCATTGAAAAATTTTAAAAACCAATTTTAAACTCTTAGCCAAACCTTTGGTTGTCGGAAATAACTTTGTTTTTTATCAAGATAACGATAAGAAGTTCACGGTTTTCAGCGTTTGCGTCTAGTGCCTCAAAAATTGTCCTTAAGTTTAGAAAATACTCCTTCAATCTCCAGATTTGAACTTAATGTAACATCTTTAGAGATATTTGGAGGCTAGATTACGAAAATACGGCTTTGAAACGAAAATAGAGCTAGAAACAGTAAGACTCTCGAAGTGCTGTTGAACACTTACTCAGAAATTATGCAAAAAAAAGAAAGAAAAAAGAATGAAATCTATTCCCAGACGTTTAAAAGGTGATTTTGATACTGCATGATATTCTACTAAATAATAACTTAATAAAAAAAGTTAAATTATTCAATAAAATAATAGACATATTTTAAAGTGCACGAAGACTTTTGTGAGATAAAATTTCCGGCACTTTTTGGTTTTTGATTTTTAAAAAATTAAGTTTTGATATTTTTTTAAGAAAATTTCATGTAGTTTTGTTGAAAATTGATCATAGATCTTATAATTAAAGACGTATTAAGAAATATTAATCCTAACCAATCGATAGGATCCTATGTCATTGAAAGTTGTAAGTGTACGAACACGTTTGAGAGTCACTGTATATTTTTTGTTTTATTTATATGGATTGACACGTTTATTTATTAATTAAAATGCAAATAAAATAAAACAACATTTAGTTGTGTATTCATTATAAAATTCAGTTTCATAACGAAGGTTATTATTAAACTGGGTGAAGAATTGTTTTTAAACTGTGGTACCCGTTTATTGGCTGAAACCTAAATTACGCATTTAAAAAGCAAACACAGATCATAAAAACATTTTTAAGGATCCAGTAATTAAATGGCTAAATCGACAAGTTTCTTAATAGACTAGGGTAGTTGTTACTTACTAGTTAATTAGGTACTTAACAGATAACACGAATCCTTAATTATTTTAAAAATTCAGTATATACAGAGTTCAAATGGCAAGGTTACCAATAGACTGGATGACGAATTATTTTCAAATTGTGTTATAGGTTGATTGGTTGTTAGTGAAATTAGATATTCGAAAAGTAAATTAAAACACATTTTTAAAACCGTTTTTAAAAACTCAGCAAACAAACGGTTGAAATCATAAGTTTACTGATAGAATGGGTGAGTAATTACATTTAAATTTGTTTATAGGTAAATAATTTATTACCTAAATTAGGTTCTTAAAAATTAGCCTAAATCTATAAAAGTTCTGAAAATTTGGTTAGCAAGAGTTGAATTCACAACGATAAAAAAGTAATAGGTGAGGAATTATTTTATAACTATATTATAAAATAATTGGTTTTCCGTAAATTAAGTATTTCAAAAGTTAACAAAAAAAATTTTAATGGTAAATAGTTCAGCAAACACAGTGTTAAATTGACTATATTCAAAAGGATAAGACAATAATTTTGTGCATCTTAACTGAGTTTGAGGTGCTTATGTTTGCAGAACATCTAGGAATTTTTTTTTTTTCTTATGAAATGAGTTTTTGTTGGTTGTTTAATTTCATTTTGCATTTCCGCCTCCCAAACTTCAACACACCGTCGGTTATGTTGAAAAGGTTCAAACCAATAGTTTAAATCACTGCATTGCGTTATTCGAAGTATTTTTACATTGATCAAAAGCATTAAAGAATATTGAGATTTTTAATTGATTTTGCCGAATAAATTAACTTTTCATGACTGAAAAATTATTCACATACGTGTTAATACAAGAAATACGCACAAAGAAGAAGTCCTTCTCATTCAGTTTTTTCAACAAATGAAACTTTCTTCACCAACCAACCGAAGAGACCAACTTTTAAGAAAGTCTGGGTGCCTCTATTTAGTTTTCTGAAATTTTCGGCATTTTCATGAGGTATATGTAAATAAATAATTCTTAGCAATAAGAAAAAGATGTAGCTACAGAAAATAAAAACTTTCTGATATTTTTCTTAAAGATGGCAAAAAATGAAAGCAATGCAACAGCCCCCCCCCCCCCCCAGTAATTGGCATTGCACCTATACTTGACGAATTGAAAGAAAAAAAGTAACCGGAGAAATTATAATATTGTACAAAAACTACAAAAGTATGAAACAGTATTTAATTTGCAATGATTAACTTTCAGCTTATTCTTAGGTGTATTTGGCTCCTGTGATGCTTTGTTTATTTATTGTTTCTTTACACGAACCAACTATTGTCACCTAATAGTGCAGAGTCAACTACCAATAATTTTACCCTAAGTAGTAAAAGTTTCATTTGACTACTCTAAGAATTTTAATCCCTGGGCAGAAACCTACTTATCCTTATTGAAAATTTAGCACTGGATGGAGGCAAGAAACTCTTAGTATTGGCCTGGTTAGAAGCGCGTAAATCATCGCACATAATTACAACTTTACGTTATATCATATAAATTTTATGAGTGTTTATAGTTTTCGATATAGCATATCTGATGTAAATTAACCACGTAAAAAAAATAGGAATGCATTTGGTTGCTTTTTTGGCAGTAGTGTTCTAATAAAGTTCGGAAAAAAGAATTAATGAGTAAACTTTTACTGCACAAAAAAAATATCATTTTGATAAAATTTACCTTCCTAAAACAAATTAAAGTGTCTCGGGCATGAAAATTAAGAACCTTCAGATAACATCCAAAATTAGAAAGCATTAATCCAAGCCATTGTAGTCTTCACAGTTTCAAACGAAAAAGTAAACTCGTTCAGGGTTTCCTTAAACTTTCTTCATAACATCCACTATATAGAGCAGTAGTAAATTTTCTTTTGTCACGAACGAGACGCTGCTATTTTGAGAAATAAAAAGAAAATAACTTTCACTTCTTACCTCTAAAATTCTAAAATGATTTGTATTCACTTCATGTCTCATTACGGCCCTCTAGAGAGCCATTTTTTCACCTAGAACTTAGAAACAGAAGAGTAAAAGAAATATTGTATTCGTTGTAACTCGTTTTCCTGAAAGAATATATATATATATATATATATATATATATATATATATATATATATATATATATATATATATATATATATATATATATATATATATATATATATACTTTTGCAAAATATGCAAAGCGGAAAGAACGTGATTTTCTGAACTGAATTTACACTCTGCGTTTGGTGTTTTCTGTGTGTAGTTAGGAACTGAACTGTAACCTTTCTTTCGCAAATATTCACGTATTGAAATAAAACATTTTAAAGTATAAAAATATGGAGAAGAAATGCATCTTAAATTTTTCCATTTTGCTAGAGCGTTACTGTTGTTGAAATGCGTGAGGTCAATAAGTCTTGATATAGACTCAGACCTCAAAATAATCACTCGCCACCTGGCAGCTAAATGTTTTACATTGGTGACAACATAAAATATTCTACTGACCAATTGGTCAAAATTCAACTTACATGTCACTTTACTTCATTGATTTTTTTTTAACAAACTATTTCTATTTTGTTGCAATTTGTTTTTGATGCAAAAACGTTAACAAGTTATTTCTATTTTGTCGCTATTTGTTTTTGATGAAAAAACGATCCCAAAATATCAGATGTATCAAAATATCACATCCCTATCTCCGATGGATTAAAAAAAAAATTATGTATCCACTTCAACCATCATTTTTTCCCCACGAAAATTGAGGTTAAAGCAATATTAATTTTTAAATTTTATTATTCCATTCTTTGTAAATATTCATATGCGTAACGTCGCAGTTTGATCTCGTATGCTTATGTTTTCATTTAAAAAAAAAAAAGAGTCTTGGATTAAATGACCACTAACTGAAAGTGTCGACCGACCATTGGCGACTAAAATTTGAATTTTCAGGTCTGTATTGAAATTCGAGTTTTAACAGTAGTTTTTCTTCCGGTCCGCAGAGCTACATAAGTTTTGAGAGTTGCAAAGCCACTTTCGGTCATTCTGCTTCCATGGAAAAAAGGACGCAATATGCAAAATGCATAGTTGTACATGCCAGACGAATCAATTAAACAGCAGAGGAAACCTGTGTACCAAAGGCATCATGTACCTAGGGTTACCTCACTCGATTTGAGACGCATTAAATTCTGATCTTTATTATTTAAGTGAGATAGTCTACAAACACACCAATTGCTATTTTAGTGACCATTTTAAAATCGTGGAGAAGGTTGTGGCTCGTAATAAGTGGCCGTTATAATATCATCTGAAGTAAACTTTTGCAGTTCACCTTTTTTTATTTTATGCATAGCTGAGAGAAAAACGTCTCTTTGAAGTTTAGGGTGCATAGTTTCTTTTGGCGTATTAAACGTTAGGTACTAAATGAGGTATAGATACATGTTCCCCTTCCGTGTGAATTTTCATTCGGAGACACTTTATATAAAACTATCAAGTATATTTATATAAAACTACCTAGGGCTACACAGTTGCATTGTACTTAGATCCCCATTCTTATGATATTATTCCAATGAAAATCTTCTCGTAACATTAACAAAATGGAAATGTACATGGGTGACGAATGAGTTTTTAAATGAAAATACAGTACATCTCCAACTATCCGAATCAATTGGGAACGGACCCCATTCAGACAATCAAAAATTTGGATGATTGAACTTCCTCTTAAAAAAGTCTGTTTTATTGAATTAATGTACGTATTTTTAAAATGGGAGAAAAAAAAAGGTATTTTTAAGAAAAATAGCCTTTTATTAAACAAGTGAAAAGCGGCATTTTTACATTTCAAGCATACTTACAACTGCTGCACATTAGTAGTCAACAATAGAACTACCCTAAGAGACGGTGACTCATCATAACAATAATTTTCGAACTGTGCCTACAATAGCTTTGTGGAGGGAAGGACAATAGCACGTAGACAGACTCATTATTCAAAAATTCGCAGTAAATTTCCGGCTTTTTTTTTCCTAAAATTCTGAAAAGGATTCGGATATAATCAGCAGTTTAGATAGTCGGAGTTCAGATGCTTGGAGTTCTAGTGTAGGGGGAGAGTGTTGTACCTTGGGACACTTTTCATATTTTAATTTTGAACGTCAATTATTTGAATCAAATTTAAACTCTAAAAGTCACATTAAAATACCTCAACATACTTCTATACAATATATATTTTTTTAATTCAGGTAGTTTGAAAAAAAATGTTACCAGCCATTTAAAGTAAAAGTTCGAAGTTATCTAATGGTACAACATGCTATTGTACCTTGGAACACATCTTGTTGTACTAGGGGAAAGTCTTCATGATTCAGGAAACAACAATATACGAATCGCGCTTTATTTACAAAAGGAAAGGCTATGGAAGAGTGTCTAACAAGCTGTTTGTTTAGCAAAAAACGAAATTAAATATAAATTTCATGTACGAAATTTCTACCTCCCCGCTTTGCATTTTTCTAAGTAATAAGAATTGATAATTTTCTTTGCTGCGAAAATGAATTAAAACCAGCTTTTCCCTCTTCAGTTTCAGAATGAAAAATGGGTAATTCAGAGAGCTGTAATGAGACATCAAGTGAAAAACGAAAACATTGTAGAATTTTAAATGCCAAACATAAACGTGATTTTGTTTTTCTTTCTCAAAATAAAGTGTTTCGAGCGTAATGTAAGAAATGCTCTTCTGTTCTATGGAATGAATGTTTTGGAGAGGAAAGTTTAAGAAAATTACTTGCCTGACAGACAAACTGAAGCACTTTCTCTTTATTAGAATACTTCAAGACCAAAACAGCTCGTATAAATGTTTTTTTTTTCTTTTCATTTTGTGCGGGATAATGGCACGGATTTTTAAGCTTGAGGCATTTTAATTATATGAAGTATATAGAAGAGTAATTTTTTTAGGCAGAACTAGGTAGTGTTTCGAAGGTAAAAATTAGAAAAATTAGTTTGTAGTCACACGCCAACAGACTCCTTTCAGGTAGCTTACTCTTTCTAAAGATTATTACCCAGGTTTTAATCATTTTCAATTTAAGTATTAAATGCTACGACATAAATTAAATAATGCATTGATCAATGAAATTCATAACCGTATGAGTAGAAGAAAAAGCCGATGTTTGAAAAAATACATAAAAGCATAATTTGTTCAATCTTTAATTGAACGCATTAGAACAAGGATGAAAAATAGGATTTCAACAATGGATTGTCTAGCCTATGTGCATAAAGGGGTGTCGTAAAACTTTTGATAAAAATTTAAAAATTTCGAACCGAAACTATCTTGTAACTTATTTGACGGGGTGGCAGGTTTGTGATACGAGTGGAATAACTAGACAGCCGCCGAAAGCAGCCAAACTGCTTTCTCGTTTCTTTTTTTAATTAAAAACGATGCATAGATTTTATCACCCTCTCCACTCCAAACAGTGGGATATCTCTTCTATTATACGTATTACTTTGAATGCCCTTCCATTGTTGTATTATCCTCCCTTTGATTACTATATTTGCAACGCGTAAACATTAATCAACCAATATAATCAGGCTACTGACGAAGCAAGATTACTTAAAAATCTGAGAAATAAACATCACAAAAAACATTGGTGAAAGTATTTATTATAAAACACAAAGTATAACTTCAAGTGTATTTAACTTCAAATGTAAAAAAATTTAAATTCTAAAAACTGTAAGCATGTTCTGAGATGACCATGGGATTAAGATATTGACTTAGAAATTAGTTGAAGAAAAAAAAAAAGTAACTAGTTGAATCATTTCGCATCCCTTACCCCTAAATACCATTTTTACTTCCTTTTACAAAAAAAGGAAGTATTGTATTCGCAAAAAAAATTCACTCAAAAATCGACCTTAATTTCCATTTTACTCACCCCCGAATGAATATTGAGGTTTTTTTCCACTCGACCACACGTGGATAGGTTCCGAACAACGTATAGACACGAGAAATATCCATAATGACTATTAACGAGTTAATTGCAACGAATTTTCTCGTGACATCTGTATGTACGTATGTGCGGATGTGCGTATGTATGTCGCATAGCTCACAAGAACGGAATGCCCTAGAAAGTTGAAATTTGGTACGTGGACTCCTAGTGGGCTCTAGTTGTGCACAGTGGCGGATGGAGCCGGCGGGCAGCCAGGCATGCCCGGTGGGCCGTCTCTGTTTGGGCAGCATTTAATCTTTTAATTAAATAGTACCAAAAAAAAAAGACCCTGATTTTTCTTTTCTTTTATTTTTTCTTACTTAAAAAAAAAACCTATTTAAATATCTCTGAAAATATTACAATAACCTGGTATATTTCTAAACGACTTATAAGAAAATCGCTGCAAGAAAAGTTATGATTACAAAATTTAAAAAAAAAGAAGAAATAACTTTGAAAACTTGTGCTGTAAGTAATCAGATGTTTTACTGCGTGTCTGTAAATTCATCGGTCGGCCGATAAGATAACTTTGTTGCATAGCTGTCCATGACCTTCTAAGACCCCTGCCTGTAATAATAGTCTGTAGGGGACAATGAACAAGTAAAGGCAGGGCCGTCGCCAGGAGAGGCGTAGAACTGAAGCTGCTAATTTTAAATTTAGGAATGAACAAAGTAAAATAAAAAAAAGGTAAGAAAACGTTCTCAGTATTTAAAAAGAATAAATAGTAGTTACGAAATACCAAGTGGAATTCCCGTGACAAAAAGAATTTTTTCAGCAAAATAGTGAAAGAAAATGCAACCCTTGAATATTAAACAAACCTTTGATTATTATTTAGGAACATCCACGGTTCTTTATTATAATTTACCTAAATAAAGGCAGCTGAAATTTTTCGAGACATTCTGACAAATTAAGAAATTTTTTTTTTAACGAAAAAAGTATTCAGTACATAGTACAAACCCATGACAAGTTTCAACATAATACAATAAATGAATAGACAAATAATTGTGGCGGTTTTATAGGGGCCGCCGAATCATGTTTTAAATAGAAAAAAAAAGTTAAAATGCAGTAAGGGAGTTTTAAAATATTGTAATGAATACCTAGCGTTTGAATGCATAAAACGAAAATAAAATAAAACTTTATTAAGATATTAGGATATTTAAAGTAAAATAAAGTTGGGAGAAGACCTACGGTATCACTGAAAAGTACCACATCAGTCCAAAATGTCAAAAGATTGTTTTAACGAATCCATAGCTCTTTAATTTCCAACAAATTCAAACATCATTTTGGAAATTGAAACTTTCACTATGATAAAACCAAAGAACTAAAATAGTTTTGGAAAAGAAATACTGCGGGGAGGTTTTTCCATAGCATTTGTATCAATAATTTAATAAAAAGATAGGGACTTTGCAAAGAATGCGGAAGGAAGAGAGATCCTCGAGCCTTACCCTTCATTTTACACCTCCAAGGCAGATGAAAAACGCGTTTTAAAACTATGATTTTGAAAGAGTTCAGGGGAAGTTTCTAAATAGAAACACAGTCCCATCTCTTATCGCCTACCGTTATCAAAGATGGCCTACAATTTGTATTTAGGACTTCAAATTCGAAAAGCTTCCAGGAGAGCGATCACCCAACCAAATCCTGCAGAAGCGCCTCCACCTCATCTTTAAGGATCATTTAAAATTTCGTTTTTAGGACTACAATTTAGAAAATTCTTAGTTTTCATCGAATCTCTCCTCCCCCTTGTATCACCAAAGATGGTCTGAAATTTCTTTATTAGGGCTTTAATTCCGAAAAGATTTCTAAGAAGAACCCCTGAACCCTTGGTAACATCAACGAATATCATCTACGACTGTATTTTAGAATTCTAATTTCGAAAAGGTCCCTGAACACCTTCACCCTCCAACATTACCAAAGATCGTCAAAAACTGCGTTTTAGAAGCTAACTTCGAACATTTTTCGTGCCCAACACGCACGCCATCATAAAAAAGGTCGTCTTAAATTTTGCTTTATAGGTTTCAATTCCAAATTATCTCCCGAAAACTCCTCCCCCTTACGTCATTGAAAGTCGACGAAAATAACGTTTTTTAGCTTCAATTTCCAAGAATTATCGGTCCCCTTTTACGTTATTAAAGAAGACCTACAATCTCTTTCTTTAGATTTCAATTACGAAAAAATTCCTGGAGATCACCCTCGAGCCTCTTTCCCTAACAATACCTAAGATCATCTAGAATGCAATTTTAAGACAACTAATTTTAAAAAAAATTCCCAGAGGGGGGGACACCGGATCTTTGCTCTCATTAAGAATTGTCAAAGATAGTTTAAAGGCATTCATTGAAATTATACATTCTCTTTTCGCGTGATATCGCGTTATTGCACATAAGACCTTCAGATACTGACTTGGGAGAGGGAGGGGGGTGCAATTTACCGGTAACAAACTTGTTGAAGAACTTCAGTTTCAAAAACCATCACCCTCCCCCCAAAGAGAGTCAATTGTCATCTAAATTGTCGCCT
Organism: Uloborus diversus; assembly: GCF_026930045.1. Taxonomy (NCBI): domain Eukaryota; kingdom Metazoa; phylum Arthropoda; class Arachnida; order Araneae; family Uloboridae; genus Uloborus; species Uloborus diversus. The sequence continues at coordinate 117,223,493 of NC_072735.1, forward strand.
TGGGAACTTCAATTGAGAAATTTTACCTAGAAAGAATTCCTAAACCCCCTCCCTTTTCCCTACTCTCTTAAAAAATTCCAGCGATTTTAACTCAGACTGAGTAAATTTTCACTTCTTTACAGTTTCGAAAACGCACTTTCCTTATAGGAGTGAATTTCACTCCTTTTGCGGAGCGGTTATTTTCACTCCATTTGGATAAGCTAATTTCACTCCCTTTTGATAAGTGTTTTCCACTCTTTTTTAAGACTAAATTAATATCCTAAATGAGTGACTGCTTTCCGTTTCGGAAAGCCGCTATTTCACTCTTTTTTAGAATAAAATAGATAAAATCATTTCACTCTCATTTGGTGAAAACACATGTGTTTTCATGTGCTTATGCTGTGTATTTGAATTTAAAACTGTTTTTAAAATTGTTATTTCATTTGAAAAAAAATTAGGTTAAAAAAGTGAAAAAAAACTGTTTTTAGTGTTTCCGAAGAGGTTGCACAAAAACTGTATGGTAAGTACGAAGACTTTTCTAATGTATTAAAACTTTAACTGGTAATATTTCTTGAACTACTCGTATATCATTACAAATCACCCACGTGCAATATTACGTACATTTCCGAATTTAAAGATTAAAATAAAATTAAACAAACCCACACAGTTCCAAATAAATAGATTTAAAATTTTGAAACTCTATATTGATATTCTCGGTGTGCCTTTTAACATTAATAATGTTTTAAAAGTTACCTCAGTTCAAATTAATTTAAAAAGTCACTCATAAATTATGACAAGATACGTTTGAATTCAATTTTGTTTCTTCGGGGCCATTCATTAATTACGTAAGGACAATTTTGGCAATATTTTTGACCTTCCCTTCCCCCTATGTAAGGGTATGTAAGATTCCCTTCCCCACCCCCCCCATCTTACGTAAGATTCTATTTTTTCTTTACAATAATAAAATAACAAATATTACATCACTGGGATCGTTCTTAAATTAACTATCATTATCATTTTTTTAAAACCTTTTTGAGTAAAGAAATGTTTACTGTAAGGAATCTAGACCGAATGTTTTTTCGACAAATAATTTTTGTATATGATGCGATACTAATTAAAAATAAGGCATGCAAAACACAGAGCGATTCTTTTATTATATTTTACACGTTTCATTCTTTGAAACACAAAACAGCTCATCCTATAATACATACTTTTACCTTCCTGAAGCAAATGAAATATAATATTTGCCAAACCACTTGACCGCGGATTTCTAATATAAAATATCGGCTTGGAAAATATTAGTAAGAATGGATCTAATCCCCCCCCTCCAAGCGAGGGTATGTAGAGAATTTTCCACCCCCTCCCCCTCAGGACACTTAATTAATGAATTGGATGTTACACATATGAATGAGTGTATTGTACAAAGTTTATGATACTCTTTAAAGTTTATTATACACACAAACAATATTTGATTAATTTAAAATATACGTAGTGGTTGGAGCTCCGACCATCGGGAGCGGATTCGGTATCCGACCTATAGATTTGCGCATGGTCAGGTCTGTAACACCTGCCTAAAATATATATACAGTACACACACACACACCAAAGATGGTAACGACTGTTTCAAATGTCCTATTTTTGATTCGATGACCGAAACAAAATTGTTGATGAAAGTTTCATTCATTTGGAAGAAAAAGTTACAAAAAGTTCGCCGTAACATTGCACGTGGGTGATTTGTAATGATATACGAGCAGTTCAAGAAATATTAACAGTTACAAATTTTAATAAAAAAGAAAATTCTTCGCACTTACAATGCAGTTTTTGTGCACTTCCTTCAGAAACCTCATTCGGCAACAAATATTGTTTAAATTCATTAAATGAAGACATTACGATAGCGACATCCACTTGGTACTCGCGACCAACGTTAGGTAAGCCTAACGTGGAGGTATAGAAGATTCTCCCTAAACAAAATCACGTGACAGAATCGAACCAATTAAAATGTTTTTGAGTCCTTCTTTTAAAGAATGTTTCCATATTTCGCTCATAAGACGGAGTGTTTCCGAATTTCACGCGAATAAAGAAAAGTTTTAGTCTTGGTTTTTTCGTAAAGCGTCTTTTTTCGATAAAGCTAGCACTCAGAAAGAATGAATGCACCCGCAATAGGTTTCACTCTTTTTAAGAGTTATTTTTTCGCTCTTTTGAATTAAGAGCGTAGTGTTTTCGAACATTGCTTACTCATATGTTTTAAAGCTCTGATTTTGAAAAAGTTTTGGGGGAATTCTCCAAATACCCCCTCCCGCAAATATCACCCAAGAACATTTAAAAATAATTACGCCCCGCCAAGGAAACCAAACGTCAGCAGCCAACAGAAGCAAATCCACCGCCAAAGACGAACGAAAATAAAAGCGACCAATCACTGGACGCGGGAGCGTCCCGCCCCGCCAAGGAAACCAAACGTCAGCAGCCAACAGAAGCAAATCCACTGCCAAAGACGAAAGAAAATAAAAGCGACCAAGAACAAGATTACACGACAGAACGAGTTGGGGTTTTTTGGGTTTTTCACTCCTCTGTATCTCAACCCCATGAAGACCCCCGGAGTTGATTTTTGGTACACTCAATCTCTACTGGCCCCTGACGCCGTAAACCAAAATACAATCCCCTGGACCATCAGGGGGAGGAGGTATTAAAGTTATAAAATCGCTGTTTAAAAAAGTTGTCGCTTTCTTTGACAGGGCTACAGCCCAGACGAAAAAAGGAATCAAGCTGAAATTTCGCACATACATTCCTTGTGCCCTACTGATGTGCCTTTCGTGCCATATGACCCCCTCCCCTTCCCCCCTCGTTTTTACCCCCTAAATTGTACCTTCCCGGGGTTCTACCACAGCCCCCCGGGGGGCTACGGTAATGATTTTTTGTATACATATTCTTGGGGGTCCATTGAGTACATATACAAAAATTCAACCCCCAGGGACATCATGGGCCGAAAAGTAATTGAAGTTTGAAAATCACTAATTTTCCCTAAATTCTTATGTACTTACTCTCAGCTCATAGGGTTTGTTAATCTCTGACTGCAATTGCAAGGTTAGAACAGATCCAACAGTTATTCCAAAGTTGTCTTAGGAAATGAAATTCAGTCAAGACTAAAACATATCCAACAGTTGCAACTAGACGTTAAATCGCGAATATCACAAATTTGCCACAGCGACTGAGCATGCGCGCAGACTTAGCTCATTGGGCTTTCTGTTTTCAGATTCCATGTCGTTTGTTTATACTTAAGCAGAGAAACAAATTAATGAATGAGATTAGAATGCTGAACCTCCCCCCCCCCCCAAAGTTTTGCCGATACGAAATTTCCTTCCCCCTGTTTTTCAGTTTTGATATATTTATGGAGGGAAGAAATTTTAAATGTCGGCGCGAAACTGGGGTTAAACCATTACAATATTTTACGAGACAAATTATATGAAACTGAATACGGCACATAAAACTTTTTAATTGTAAGCGAAAAATAGCACTTTTTTATTGGTTTGCTTATTTTCTAAATTAATGGATTTTTCACAAGCAACACATAATGAATTGAAAATATATGAAATACGTGTGTGGATATCGTGCTTTGCAGTAATTTGTTTGCTGAAAAAAATTTTGCAATTAATTTAAGCAAGACTTTTAATGAGCTTAGTCCGCGCGCAACATGCGCTTTCGCTGTGGCAAATTTGGGATATCCGCGATTTGACATCGAGTAAAGTTGTATAGATCTTCTGACACATTCAAATTTAAAATATTTAATGGCTTAGTTTTTTTTTTTTTTTTTTTTTTTTTTGACTTGGTGATAACATGCGTTATTTCGTTTTTTAAATGAACTTTTAAACAAAACTAGGTACTAAACCAGACAAAGACTTCTATCAAGAAAAAGATAAATCACCAAACAATTAAAATTATCCCATAAAACGTAAAATAATCCACAATTTAAGAAAAAATGTAATCAAACAAAATGTGAAAAGCTAGATTAAAATGGCCCTCAAGCTGTAAAATATTTAAAGAAACCTTCATGAAAATGTTGAATAATAAGTCAAATAAAGAAACTGTAATAGGATTTATTACGAAGTAGTAAAATACTCGAAAACAATATAATTTAAAATATAGTATTTTATTACCCAAGAAGTTTTCTTTGCAACAGAGAGGATACAAGAATTGCAATAAAATTTAAACCGCCCAATTCTCGCAAATGAACATAAAATCTTAATAGTCAGAAAATAACTTGACGTAAAATTAGGCTAGCCATTATTGTTCCTTAAAAACACAAAACAGCGTTGTTTCAATTGAAAATTTTCTGACTTGAAGGTCTCAATTCTAAAAATACAGACAAAGTAATAATATCAATGCAAAAATATGTGATATCTCATCAAAAACAACCTTGTTGTAAAAATTTCCCCGCCAAGAAAACCTTTAACTTTTCCGCACAAAAAAGAAAACCAGCATCCTAAACCAAAAAACCCTCAGCCATAAAAAGTTATGATATCTAGTTTGCCCGCCAAGTATCTGCCAAAGTACCATCCTCCCTCTTCTCCTTTTTCATCACAGCTACTTCCATTAGAACCTCCTCCCACCTTCAACTCCTCAGAAATATGGATAGATCTTTTAAATTGTTTATCTTGTTTGGCGGGAAGCTTTTCAAAGTGAAGTGGTTGCTTGGTGAGCAGAAAGTTCCCGCCAAACAAGATAAACAATTTAAAAGATCTATAACACTTTGGGCGCCGGGAACATTGGGCGCTGGGCATATTGGGCACCAGGAACATTGGGCACCGGGAACATTGAGCGCCGGGCATATTGGGTGCCAGGAACTTGGGCTCGATGTGCTTGGCGCTCAAAATGCTCGGCGCCCAATGTTCCCGGCGCCCAAAATGCTCGGCCCCCAATTGATGGCGCCCAATCTTCCTAGACGCGCAAACATCGCCCAAAATCATCTAAAAAGTCTAACAATACGTTTTTGAAGCTATAATTTTAAAAAATTTCCGGAGGAGTGCCCCCGAACCCCCTCATCATCAGCACAAATATTACACTTTTTACTATGCAGTTGTTCGGGTTATTGATTATTTTTCTCCACATTCGTAAACGCAGTTCTTCTAATTTGAGTCCTCAAATTCTCATGGTGACTCCGTTCTAAAACTAGAAGATGTATCCGCTCTTACATCTGAAAAAATAAATAAATAAATAAATAAAGGCCGGGGAAAGCGCCTCCTCTTCAAGGAGCAAGTCTTAAGGGGCCGGCTGGCTTGAAAATGCCAGGGCCGGTTCATGCTGTCCCATCCGCCACTGGTTGTGCACCTCCCCTTTTGGTTGCATTCGGGTGTTTCTAAAGGGATCTTTTGCCCCTTTTTGGGGGAAACCATTGTTAATTTCGATGCAAACTCAAGTGGTGTTATAATTTGGCGGACACTTGGCGATATAACGCCAGTCTTCTGGTCGCCAAGTTTTGTCGCCAACTTGGCGACAAATTCTGCGATTTTTTTTTAATCTGTTTCAATTTGGCCACTGTTGGTGATATTTAGAGAGTAGACTATTGAATCACATGCCAGTAATGGGGGAAATTGCCAGTAATGGGGAAATGACCCTAAATTGGAATAAAGGGAAGTCATGTGATGCACACATCAGCTCCTTTTTAATTCAATTAAAGCCCTCTTTTACATTTCTTATTATTTATACTCAATTACTTATGAATACTGACTAATGTAAAAATTGGTAGTTTCTTCATAGTTTCTTTCTATAAGGAGTGCTTATTATAAAATTATTTATAAACTAGAACTTGATATTTGCAATTCATAACTGATATTTTTTGTCTGAAAGGAAATAACACTAGAAAAGAATGGGGAAAAAAAAGGAAACCTTTCTTCTAAAATCAAAATTCCTTTTAATCTTAGTTTTTTGCATAAATATGTCTTATAGGTAGTTTACTGAATCCGAAAATCTCAAGGAGCAAAAAATGATTTTCTTTCGGTTTGAAACCTAACGTTCACTTTGTAATGATGGATTTCAATTAAAAAAGTTTTCCGTTTTAAATCATTTTATTTTTTTCACAGAAAAAGTAAATGAAAATGAGAAATGGAAAGAGATCAAGATTTTAGTTAATTCCAAAAGATTCAAAAACCTATTTTTTAGTTCAAACTAAACTCTAGTCAAGGTTTTTTTGTTTCCCTAAATTACTTCTATCCCTTTTTTCAGTAATTTATTTTCTGAACAAATGTAGCTTTAATCATTTAAAACAGAAAAAAATCTTATCTTTCATGCAGATAATATGAAATCTTAAAAGAAATTTTATACAAAATTCTTTTATTAGTATATTGTTTCAATTCGTAGGCTTTTTTGCATAAGATACTGTAACTGTATACTGTGAAAACTTTAGTTCGTTATTTTATTACCATAAGCATCTCTAAAACTAATGTCTTTCATTTTCGTATTTTATAATTTACCAGTCTCTTAAAAAGAATAATAACTTCGTAAATAAGATTTGAGTTCTCAGATAGATAGTTTATTAAAACGTTTTGGGCTTTTTGCATTAATATTGATGGTTTAAGCAATATGTGTGGGCTTACAATAAAATGTATTATTCACAAAATTATATTTAACTTCCACAGTAAAGTTTAATTCACATCCTATTAAAAATTCATAAACTATTCAGCCACTCTTTTTTCGATATTAAATCACAAAATTTCTTATAAGCGTTTAATTTTATTGTAAGAGAAAATTGAATCAAAAATTGATTTAATGAGCAAGCAGGGAAAAAAAGCTCGAAAAGGGAAATGTTGTAGCAAACTTTGTGCAGGATGCCCATTTCGTAAAAAAGAAAAAAATATATTCCCTCAAGGCAGTTGTTTCAGCATGGGTTAATGGATGCCTTCTTTTCATAGTAGTTAAAAAAAAAAATAATTGGATAAAGAATACCTTAGGGCAGATGCCTCTCTGCTGAATTATTAGGGGTTGCATTACAATGTTTCGACAGTCAATTTATCAGCTGGTTTCTCAAAGCTAACACTGAAACTCAAGGGATTTTAACCAGATTCTTCTGGTTCTTGGTTAAGCTAAACGTTTTCCCAATCACCGTTTAAAAGAGTATGAAAAGTATGGTACCCATAAAGAATTTGCTCGTTCCTCCATCGCGCTGCATTGTTGAATTTCTGGCCCCCGTTTCGATTTTTCCTCTGCCAGAATTATTTGTTATTGTTTTCCGATCTATGACCTAAATTTTTAGGAGGCTTATTATATTTGAAAAAATTATCATTCTCTAATGAATGATGTTTTAAACACTCCGTATTTATTTTTCATGATATTTGGAAGCAATTTTTATGATTGCTTTTTCGAGTTCGAGTTGTTTGTTTTTCTCCCACTTTTTTTGTTTCCTTGCTTCTGATTGGTTGTCTCTCCCCACTTGCTACTTGCCCGTGGTTGACTTGTAGTTTGCTGGTTGGTTCTTTGTTGTCTCATGTCGTGAATTCCTATTGGTTGACCCATTTGGCATAAAATTATGGTGTCCACGTGGTTGACGTTCAGTTCTCTCACGACTTTCTAGTAGTGTCGTGCGTTTTTTCACTGATGAAGAGGCTCCATTGTAGCCTTGAAATAGCTATATGCTGTATTTTCATGGAATTCGTGCTTTATTTAAGCTAGTTTTTCACTTTACTCAGAACCTTTTGGTTTTGGCACAGTATGCACATGTTCACGAGATTAATAACTACGTGCTCGTGTTTTTGTACTTTGCACGTAAACTGACATTTCTTTTTCACATAAAAGTGTATCATTTTAGTTCATTCGTCAATGAGAACTGTTTTTCAAATTTGTCATCTTTAGACGCAGAGAAAAACGCTTCTGAGTCTTAAAAAACTTTTTTTTTGTGCAGTTTTGTGACTCTAATGCAGTATTTAAATTCCACACAAAATATCAACTCTAATTTCAATTGAATTTCCTTGAGAAAATGCAAAAATATTATGCAACAAGTTTGTTAACACAGGCTACTCCGTTACTATTTTTATCTTTTAAAAATTACAGCATAAGATCTATTTCAGGTTTTGCTTGAAATTTTAAGTACCGATTAGGAAATTGATCCTGTTTTTACAAAGTCATGACGTCTCAATGATTTCACTGGCTACTTCGATACCATCATTAGATTTCTATAACATACTTGTTTACCAATAGATCTGGTCGCAACAATTAGTTACGACCTTTTTTTATTTCCCTTTTTCAAAAATATTTCTTTCTGATAGAGCATGGAAGAAAACGGGGTGGGTAACTTTTTCTCTTAATTTGGACTCGTTTTCTTTCTTAATAAAAAATCTAAAAGACGTTCAGTCGCTGATTTCAATTTCGCTGCTGACGTCACACGTGACTAAGTCGCTAGGGTTACCGGAGCAAAAATTCAGGACACATTGACAAACTTTGCTAAATGAATATTTTTTTAACTAACAATTTTCGTTCCGCTAATTGTTGCTCGCATTGAAAAATCACCGAAAGGCAAACCACGCGTTCCGATTCGAGATAGAAGTCGTCACTTGTGACGTCACGTGATTAACATTTTGTTTCAAACAATCTGACATTTCAAAAAATTAAAGAAAAAAAAATAAATGTTTAGAAGATAAAAGTTTTTTCTGGCTCTATTTTTTTTTCTTATTCTATAAATTTTAGTGACTAAAAGTAGTATTTTTGACTGAATTAAGCACCCCCATTATAATTTTTAGCTGTTTGCAGTTTTATCTTGTAAATCGCACAGATATTGCTTGAATAGTTTTTACGTGGTTTATAGTTCGGGTTTTTAGAATTACTAATAATCCGCAGAAACCAAATACACAGATAATTTTTTAAAAGCACAGTTAACCCACAAACCGATCAAACAGTATTTTTTTTATTTTTTTTAAGTGCTGAAATAATCCACAAATTGAGTAACACACGCACGAATAATTATTAATTTAGTCTGCATGTATTTAATCTCTGGGCTTCTCATCAGTAATCACGTAGCAAGATGGAGTAGATGGTAGAAATTTGTTTTACATGACACATAAAACATAAAAATATTTCAAATATAATGTCGTGTCAGCAACTATTTCTCATTCAGCACGTGCACATGTGTAGCTTTAGCAGTAACACCAGCAATGCCCACGTGTGACAAAATTTTTTATGTAAGCTAAACAAGTTACTATCCAGTCACATGCAGAAAACAAACTTGCTTTGTTTCAGCAAAAAAAAGGACCAGGTGTTACTGTTTTCGAAAATAGAAATTGTATTTGTTTGAAGTCGGAGAAGTTTACTTTTCTGAATGTCCCCTATGACATATGAGGTAGGAACTGTTTCGTAAAAAGAAAATAAAAGTACCCGCACGAAAAATATTCATATTTTGTAACAGAACGAACGTTTACAGTCAAATAAAATTTATAGATATAAGCTTAAAATTCACCAAATGTTTAGCAGTCGTCAATAGAATATAGAAAAGTATGAAATATTTTTATTGCTTTACGCTAGAAAAATGAGGATAAATATTTGAAGGACATTATTGTATAGTTATCCGAAATTGAGAAATAGTAATTATTAAAGTCATTTGAAATGAATTCTTGATTGGTTGTATTTTCAATGCAGTTAGTAAAATGTCTAGCTTCCCATTAATATTTCAAAGCATCACATGATTTCTACACTGTTAAAAAATTTCCGGAAAATTTACGGTAATTGTTACTGACATCCATGTTGCCAGTAACTATTACGTAAAAATCAAATGTTACTGTAAAATTTTACGGTTTCCTCGGTAGGCCACAGCAACCACTTGGCGCTGGGATCGCTTATTTCTCCGGTATAAATTACCGTAAAAATCAGCGATGCGTCGGCGATGCAATTTTACAGTAACAATTACCAGAAAATCGTCCTGAATTTTTAACAGTGTATCATTTATAAGAAAATTGCAAGCTTACAAGAGGAAAAGCACTTTCAACAACTTTAAAAATAGCATCCAAACCGTAACTTTGGATTGCTGAATAGAAGCAATAAGCTGTGTTAAAGTAGAAAGAAAAGCTATTGCTTTTTTTTTTAGTAAAATAAAGAGTAAAGAACTTATTTCATAACCTAACTCGTAGTGTGCAACACTGGGCCTTAAGCCTTCTATAGTTAGAGCAAACTGAACCTGGCAGCGCAAGTTTGGTGTGCACTGTAAAAAAAATCCGGAAACGTTTCTGAGTATATCGTGCAGCTGTGGTTCATGAAAGTTTCAAAAACGTTTCTGAGTATTTCGGAATCCTCTTTCTGTAATGTCCAGAAACGTGTCTGAGTATTTCGGAATCCTCTTTCTGTAATTTTCAGAAACGTTTCGGAGTATTTCGGAATCCTCTTTCTGTAATGTCCAGAAACGTGTCTGAGTATTTCGGAATCCTCTTTCTGTAATTTTCAGAAACGTTTCTGAGTATTTCGGAATCCTCTTTCCGTAATTTCCAGAAATGTTTCTGAGTATTCTGTGCAGCTGTGGTTCATGAAAGTTTCGAAAACGTTTCCGAGTATTTCGGAATTCTCCAAACAATTTTCAAAAACGTTTCCGAGAATTTCGGAATCCTTTTTCCGTGATTTTTTCTAAAATATAATTCTTTATTATAGTATTGCATACCATATCAGTTTCAATTCTTTCATATCTAAGAGCAATAATACAAGCAATTTTAGAATCATTCGTGGATTTTTTTTTTTTTTTTTTTTTGGAATTTCTAATGACAAATAGCATGGTTAACAGTATAACATATAGAAAAGTATGTTGGTATTTATAAAGCACAGTTATAAATTTTTGAAAAATTATGAAATAATCTAGTAGTTTCATTCCTAATCACAAAATCGTCGGGGAATTGGAGTAGGGGTACCTTCTGAAAAGTGGGGATTGTTTGTTAAACAATCTTAAACTTCAGTTTTTCTCTCAATATTTTCAAGACAAAACTATCAACATATTGTATTTTTAATGCAGAACTTAAAAACATATCTTGTATCAAACTTGATAGCTTTTATCTTCGGATAAAATTTGACAGGACTTACCTACCCTTCGCGTTCCGGAATTCGTTCACCTCAAGTCAATTTCTCTGACGAACAAAGTGTACCGAAAAGTACCAACAGAGAAATTGATGAATTTAAATATGACACCAAGTCCCCCTGATGGAACCATTCGGGTTGATTCTTCTGTTCTTGCCCTTTTCCAGCTCATCACAAATATAAATACTTATTCAAAATAGGTTACTGATTTTATTTTTACAGTGTGCGCAAAATGCATTATATATTTTATTTATTAAAACATTGAACTCTATTACATGATTATTCCATTTCATATATACGAGAATACCCCCCCCCCCCACCATAAGAGTGATGGTGCACCCATAAAATGCTATGAAGCGCCCACCCCCCGTTGAAAAAGCAACATCATATACATTATAAATCAAAGTATTATATACATTTTAAATCAAAGTATCATATAAATTATAAGTCAAATACTTTAATATGGTGTAAAAATACAAAATTATTTTTTTAAGTTTTTTTTTTTTTTTTTTTTTTTTTTTTTTGCTTTAGGTAAAATTGAGGCTCGTAAAACGAAAAAAATGAAGACACTTTTAAATACATATATGTATCTATTTGTTAAATAAATGAATACACATTTAACTAATTTAAAGCGTTTCGCTAATGCAAATATTTAAAGAGATATCGTCATTTAGATAATACTGAAGCACTATGTTCCTAATTACAAGAGATAGTTTTTTTTTTTTACTTCATACAATCTAGCTACACTGTTTACAAGAGAATGAAAACATGCAACCTTAAAGACGAACTATCAAACCTGACAATTTGCATATTATAACATTTAATTCATAATGCTTGATACATAAATGTTCAGCCAAATATTAACTGAGATTGACACATAAAAACAAATTACACAATAACACTTATTTAAATTTTTTTATAATCTTCAATTCATAAATTTTACAAAATAAAACTAGACACACTTGCACTTTAAATATGTGTTCTATGTAATGTAAAATATTTTTAAATTGCAATAGTTCACAACGACAAAATGATACTGAAGAAAATAGTTTTTTTAACGAGATTTATATGAACTAAATCTCTTTAAAGTAATAGAGTTGCAAAGCGACTTACCTATTCGTCGGTGGTGGTCTTTTGCAGGCTTTGGTCACCAAAAAGGTGATTTTTATGACAGAATAAAATTCTGCCAACAAAAATTACCCATTTGGTAGAAAGAAGAAAAGTATCCAAGAAAAAAGTAAATTACCTACACAAGTTATGCGACGCAATGAATTTACATGGCGTCCTCTAGGCAATTATTTGGTTTTTAATTTCAGTTTGTATTCCTTCCGCGAGCATGCGTCGAGAATTTGCACTTCGTACTTAAAAATAAGTGACATAGCTTCAAATTCAATCTCATGACGATACATATGCAAGAAAATATAAGACTTTAAAATTATCTTCAGTGAATTCATGCGAGGAACAAAACTTCTACTAATCCCCTTGATGAGTGTTACTTCGCGTACATGAGTCAGCACTTGTTTTCATTGCGTGCTTTCGAAAGTTTCAGTTTAGATTTGCTGCTGGACTATAAAATTGCCGTGTGAGCTGCGCATGCGTCGACTCTTACTTTCTTGCTAAACGGGAAACGTTTTTGATTATAGCAGAAAACTGCGGAGGGCGTACGAATCTGTGTATTACGGAAAACTTTTTTGTATATTCAGAGAGTTTTCCGAGATTTTTTACAGTGTGGCATTCCCAATGCTGCCAGGTTATAGGTTTGTCACAACTATAGTTTTCTTTTTTAAGTCAAATATACTTAAAAATTTTCAATTGGCGCTAAGTTAACCAGCATGGCTCAACCCTGAAGGTCTGTATTTAAAACGGTGCTTTGTTTTTTTCATATTTCATTTTTAAGTTATAATGTACTTCCTTTGCAGTGATGAAGATAAAATTTCAACACTCCAGCGCGGTTTTTTTTTTTTTTTTTTAACTAGCGAACTGTGGAATAATCGGAAACAATCCATTTATTTTTTCTTATGAGGTAAATTTAGGTAGATAATCGCATTATATACATTCAGTTTCTAAGCTTAAGAAGTTCTTCAGCAACAATAATCAAACTGACTCTTTGGTCACAAGTGACCATCTGAATCGTCCAACTGTAATCTGACATCATTTTTTGAAAAATCATGCGAAACAAAATTTAATTATGAACTGAATTTATGTAAAATGCACACAAAAGTGTAATTTAGGTCAAAATTCAACCTTCCGAAGAATTGTAAAAATTAAAAACTTAGCTGGTTACGTTTACCCCTGGGTACAGAATTTATAGAGTAAAAGGAAATACCTAACCTTCGCATCAAAAATAGCAGGAGAGGTGAAATTCACGGTTAAATGTTTTTAGTAACCGTCCACATGAGTAGCGAAACGAGTTGAAACCAGCATTTGTAGACCTGCTGGAGAGGAAAATGAACAACTACTAAACTTTAAAAAACAATATTTTTCGCAGTCTCATCTTCAAACTGCGATGATCCCTACGTCATTGTTTGGAAACATGTGGAACTCTCATAATGTCTTGTATATGGTACCTAATCTTCACTCGTCAACAGTTTAGTTTCATAAATTGCTATAACTGTGGTAATAGGGTTTATTTGCATTTGCCTAATGCTTCCTTTTTACCCCAACTTACCCTAATTGTTTACAATTTTTTTCCGCAACGTTGTTATTATCAGCAAAAAGATTATTTTTACCAACTTATCTGAAACGAAAATTCGTCAAATAAAAAAAATCAAATATGAACAAAAAAAACATAAGGTATTGGAGGGAAGGAGTTTACAAAAATATTTTGTATAGAAAACAAAAATATCTAATTACATGCGGGCAAATATTTTCCAAAACGAAGCAACCAAATCTCAAGTTTTTTTTTTTTTTTTTCTCACTTTTAGAATCGCGAATTTTTTTCCAATTCCTGTATTCAGAACTTAATGAAGAGAAAATTCAGCCTTAATCTGCATTTTAATCCTTTTCCTCTTCATTGTTGCTTGTTTTAAACTCAACGATATTTATTTTATTTTATTTTTTTAAATGCAATCTCAATTTTACGAGTTTCAAATAAAATATTTGTTTTTTCCTTAAAAAGAAAAGGTTCAATTTTCGAGTCAATAGTTTAACACTGCAATTGTCTGGTTTAGGGCTCAAACTGAAAATTTTAAGATTTTATTCTGAAATACATTCTACTTTAATGTTTTTCGCAGAAATATAAACCCACTTTCGAAATCCGTATTGCTCCAAAGATGAGGATGTACGTCGTGCTTTAAATTTCCTACTTCCGACTTGTGCTTATTCTCAAAACGAAAATGAAATCCGAAGTCTAAAGTTTATTTACTGTAAAAAAAAAAAAAGGTCCAGTTCCGCATTGCCGTTTTTAAGAAGAAGCTGGATGATTCGTTGGGTTAAAGAAATTTATATTTTATCAGAAATCTAAAACCCCCAGCACATTTTGAAATCAAAGATTATACTTAACATTTGAAGTTAACATACTTGTAGGCATTCATTTTTATCATACCAACTCTTACAATAAATCTGAATATTTTGTTTCAACGAAACATCTTTCACTTGAAATAATTACAAATAATTAGAATTTATACTAATAATATAAAGCTGAATAGTTTGTTTGTTTGTTTGTTTGAACGTGCTAATGTCAGGAACTACTGGTTCGAATTGAAAAATTATTTTTGTGTTGAATTTATTAAAGAAGGCTATTGGCTTTTTTTTTTTTTTTTTTTTGCTTTAAATCAGATTGTTTGGAATATTTAATTGCAAATTGAATGCTTAATTAATTGTTTAATTATATGAATTCCTAATAGATGGCGCTGTAAGTTAACTCGTCGAGAGAACGATTGCCAACAGTGTCGATAGCTGCAAGGAATCATGCTGCGCGGCTCAGACGCGTGATCAGCTGCGCTGTAGTGGTCAGCGCTGTATTGGGCTTTGTTTTCTTTTTTTCTTCAACGTTTGTTTTTACTTCCTTTTACAAAAAAGGAAGTATTGTATTCGCGAAAAAATTTTCACTCAAAAATCGCCCTTAATTTCCGTTTTGCTCACCCCCAAATGAATGTTGAGTTTTTTTTTCGATTCGACCACATGCGGAAAAGTGCCTAAGAATGTATAGACACGCGAAATATCCATTTTGACCATCACCGAGGTAATTACAACGACTTTTCTCGTGACGTCTGTATGTATGTGCGTATGTGTGTATGTGCGTATGTGCGTATGTATCTGGCATAACTCAAAAATGGTATGTCCTAGAAAGTTGAAATTTGGTACATAGACTCGTAGTGGGGTCTAGTTGTGCACCTCCCCTTTTGGTTGCTTTCGGATGTTCCTAAGGGGGTCTTTTGCACCTTTTTGGGGGGAAATCATTGTTAATATCAATGCAAACTTAAGTGGTGTTACAATTTGGCGGACACTTGGCGATATATCGCCAGTCTTTTGGTCGCCAAGTTTTGTCGCCAACTTTTCGGAAAATTTGGCGATTTTTTTTTATCTGGTTTTAATTTGGCCATCGTTTTTAATATTTAGAGATTAAACTATTGAATCACATTAAAATTGCCAATAATGGGAAAATGACATTAAAATGGAGTAAAAGGAAGTCATGTGAGGCACACATCAGCTCGTTTCTTTATAGTTAAAGAAAGTTACTTATCTAAATAAATAATTTGATTTCTCGTATTATTCAATCGAGATTGTTTTTTATAACGTTTTTATTACAGTATTGTTTATTTGGCGAAACATTTTGAATTGCAGAAAAAAAAACCGCTTCTCTCGCTAAAGGGCAGGGTTATGGTAGCGTGATTGCTTAGCGCGTTAAGCGATGAATTACACAGTTGAGGAATTATTTTGAATTTTAAAGTAATGTTTAATTTTTTCATATGTTTTGGCGAATAGTTTTAAATTCCAAAGAGACTTTAATAGGTTTTTGAAAAGGTGTGTATGCATTTTAGTTGAAGGAAAATGATCGTTTCACATCAGAAGGAGGGAGGTCGGGTTTTTTTTTTTTTTTAATTCAACGGAAATAATTTAAATTCTTAGCACGGGCATCGCTGTGCGGGTACTGCTAGTGTAGTATATGTTAAGGTTGATTTTTTTTTTTTTTTTTAATATCAAAAGACGCTAGAGACAATATTTCGTTAAATAAACGATATCTGAGCATCCTGAGATTTTGTAGAGTTAAGCCTTCTACACACGGTGCGGTTAATTGATTCGAAAAAGTTGCCTGTCAATTATTTGACTGAGGTTTTTCGTTGTGTTCACACTAGGCAACGCAGTTGAATCAACTTTTCTTCTCGAAAGAAAGGGGTGCAAAAAGAAATATTTGGGTGGGAAAAAACATCGAGAT